>NW_006408647.1:3456072-3457092 GCF_000296735.1 Chrysochloris asiatica
TATATATATACACACACTGAATTACTGTTCATAAAAAATAAACCTTGTGTTCAAATTTTGGTGAGTTTTATTTTTAACAAAGCATATGAGCAATGTTTACATGTTACTATTTTGTTTTCAAATTTCCACTAAATAGTGTGATAGAATTTTAATTATTGTCATGTGAATACAAACTCATATCTATGGAAGACACAAATATACAATCAACTTATAAGAGGAAAATACCATCCATACATCTCTAATGTCAATGTGCATACAAAGAACTGAAACTCAGAAAACACCATTTTTACTAGGCACTAATTATAATTTACTTTTCCTACGAAGTAGGAATCTACAGCTATAATCTGCAAGATCATAGTTCAACTGAAATAATTCATTTAAAGGTAAAAAAGTTTAATAGGAATCCTTTACTACAACAAGAAAGTTTTTAAATGTTTTCTTCCCTTTTTAAATATATAAAAAGGTGAGCTGGCTGTCTCAGAAAACTCTATACTGGTATGAATTTATGAATCAAAAGACTAGTTAAGTGAGAGATAAATCTACCCACTTCCTAAGGATTAATTTGATCTGAAAACAGAGAAATAAGCATGATCCAGTTCAAACCATTCAAATGTCATTCTTCTAAAAATAATAGGAATGCTATATCTGCAAGGAGTCCTGGTGGCCCAACAATTAAGCACCAAAAGGTCTAGTTCGAACTCACCAGTTGATCCTCAGGAGAAAGAAGTGGTAGTCTGTCCCAATAGTAATCTATAACCTTAGAAACGATGGACAGCTATACTCTGTCCTATAGGGAGGCTATGAGTCAGAATAACTCAAACAAGATGGGTCTTCTTGTAACTGCTGAAATTGATCACAAGTAAATGACCCACCAGAGAAGGCCTATTTACTTCCCTGTTCACAAAAGAAAAAAGGTACTCACTTCAGGATGTCCAAAGTATGAGAGATGAACTCTAGCCATCTTGGCCTCAGAGGAGCACTCTGGCTGCACTTCTTCCAAAACAGATCTATTGGTTCTTT
>NW_006408647.1:3461905-3472681 GCF_000296735.1 Chrysochloris asiatica
TAAAAAATAATAATAATTAAAAAAAAACAAACAAACAAAAATGAAAAACTAAGCTCTGCTTTCTCAGCAGAAACCATGCAGGCAAGAAGGCAATGGGATGGCATATATAAAACTCTGAAAGAAAAAAAAATGCCAATCAAGAATCAAATACCCAGCAAAGCTGTCCCTCAAATGCAACGTGAAATTAGGACATTTCAGAATAAACAGAAATTAAAGGAATCTGTAATGAATAAACCAATTTTCCAAAAAATGCTAAAGGCTGTTCTTTGGATTGAGAACCAACACAGCAGACAACCTAAGATTACCACATGACAATGCTACCCAGAACTCAATCCAGATATTGTTGCTTAATACTGTTGCTTAAGTGCTGTCGAGTCGGTTCCAACTCATAATGACCCTGTATAGGGTTTCCCAGAAGCTGGTGGTGGGTTTGAAATGCAAGTGTGCCTCATCAGTACACTGGGTTGATACGGACAAGCAACTTAGACTTTGACTATTAAAATACTGGCGCTACAAAGGCATGAAGTGACTGGCTTACAAGCTTTCCTGAGGGTGCTTAGTGTCAGACAAAGGGAGTAACATATAAACCCCACTGAATAGTTTACCTCAGGTCCAGATGGGTCTGGTGATGAGGGGGATAGGATTTTATGATTCAATTGTTAATAATAGCAATTGTCACAACTGTAGAAGTAGAAGTGGTGTAACTAGAAGGGGGGAGCAATTAATCTGTCATTTCAGGAACAGAGGACCCTAAGATCATCAAGGGAGAAGAGCACAAGCAAAATGTGACGTCAGAGATGGAGGCAGAGATGGGCACAAGAAAAAAGGGAGCAGCTAAGGACTCTATAGATTCATGGGAAGACAGGCACTAAGCGCCTGCAGAATGTGCCCTTTAGAGACGTAAATTATTATATATGCCTGAGTGTTTTTGTTTTATTTTTAAAAAAGCGAGTGGCACAGTGGCAGCAGCAATGGACTCAAGCATAGCAACAACTGTAAGGTTGGTGAAAGACCAAGCAGTGCTTAGTTATGTTGTGCATAATGTCACTATGAGTCAAAGGCATCTAACAACAAACAACTTGAAGAGGCAAATGAGATCCAAGAATATAATTTATCCACCCCTGTACTACCAAATAGTAGTCTGGTAAGTACCCAGTATGCATTTTTAAAAGCACATTATTCAAATACTAAAATACTTCTGAACCCATTGGTTCATATTCCTCTTCCCCATGCTGGTTCCTCCCCAGTTCTCACATGATCCAGCAACTAAAGGACTAATGCCTGGTACAGCTGGAGGCTTATAGAATCCTACTCTATTTTCAAGGCTGATATCCATTCAGTGCTCACAGTACATACCCTGAATTACTGAATACCTTGAATATGAACATAACCCCTGCCAATTGTATCAGTAACATGGAAAGCTGGACAGTGAATAAAGAAGACCGCAGAACAATTGTCTTACGAAAGTACAAACAGATCCATGTTGGAAGAAGTGCAGCCAGAGTGCTCCTTGGAAGCCAATTTGGCCAAACTTCGTCTCTCATACTTCAGACATATTGTCAGGAGGGACCAGTCGCTGGAGAAGGATAACATGTTTGGTAAGGTGGAGGGTCAGAGAAAAAGAGGAAGACTCCCAGCAAGATGGATTGACAAAGTGGCAGCATCAATGGGCTCAAGCGTGGCAACAATTGTGAGGTTGGCCCAGGACTGGGCAGTGTTTTGTTCTATTGTGCTATTAGTCGGTATCAACTTGGTGGCACCTAACAACAACAACAACACTGCTAAAATACAGACTTTTTTCAATGAAAAATAAACGCATAGCCCTGAGATAATCTTGAAACCTCAAACCAAAATATCCCCTGAAGTTATATTAAAACCAAATAGCTTATTTTAACTAGTTAAAAACGTTCTGCCTTGAGCACTATTTCTTTTGAGAACTGTCTTTATGGGATCAAATTGATAAAAGCAATTTGAAAGATTAGCTAAAAGCCTTGTTGTTGTTGTTGTTGTTGTTGCTAAGAGCCATTGAGTTGGTTCCCACTCATGGTAACCCTAAGGAGCTCAGGTAGTGTAATGGTTATCAGTCAGGCTGATAACATCAAGATCAGCAGTTAGAAACTACCACCTGTTCCATGGGCGGATAATGAGGCTTTCTGCTCCTGTAAAGATTTACAGCCTCGGAAACCCTATGCAGGGTCACTATGAGTCAGAACCAACTCCAGGGCGCTTAATCATCAACACCATGGTAAGCTTGTATAAGGTTACCGAGGAGTGGCTAGAGGCTTTGGACTGCTGACCTACAGCATCACACCAGGACTCAAATAGGACCTTGTTGTTTTAATATGCCCTTGAATCCACTGAATCTGTTCTGACTCATGGAGACCCTGTATAGGGTTTCCGAGGAGAAGCTGGTGAGTTTGAACTACTGACCCGGTGGTTCGAAGTCCAATGCTGATCCTACAGCTCGGCACTAGGAGTCCAAATCAGCAGAGAGGGCACTCCTGGTGTGGTCCTGTACAATCAGCACCAGGCTGGGGGATTCGAACTGCTGGCCTTGCAGTTAGCAGTCCAATGCATAACCCACTATGCTACCAAGACTCCTTTTCCTTCAGTTTACCTGACTGTAAGTTCTCTGATGGCAGACCATGTGGGTTTTCTTCACCATGTTCCCAGTGACGGCATGCAGTAGATACTCAGCCAGTAAGTGAACTTGACTTAGCATTCATTACTGCTTTTGAAAACTTGCCACTGACATGATTTTATTTATGGACAACTCCCTCTGTCCCTTTCATATCTTTAAAGACTCAATCACGATTTTAGTGCATTCTATATTTTCTTACACTGTCCAGCCCTCTTCCCCACAAATCTATTTTTGGAAGATTTCCTAATAGGCTATTTATCCCAGCAAACTGCCTTGCTGGAAGGTAGGTTTAATTGGTTTCAGTTTTCTAAAATTGTATGCCAAAAGCCAACTGCATTAGAAAGCGACAAAAAGCAGGTTAGAGTAGAAAAAGAAAGGGTAAAATGATGTGCCTTGCCTAGCCAGTGACCAAGTCTTAACTTGCTTGGTTTCCCTAGCATTTCTGAGAAGCAGATATTGTGACATGAGCTGCAAGCCTGGCATTGGAACCAGCAGAGCCTGGGTTCTTCATGACTTAACAAGTATTTGAATTTTCATAAATCACTGAGCTTTTAAAGGAGCCCTGGTGGCATAGCAGTTAAGCACTTGGCTGCTAATATAAATATTGATAGTTGATGATCTACTCCCCAAAACATTATAGCCTAGAAAACCCTTTGATGCAGCTCTACTCTGTCATACAGGGTCGCTATGAGTCAAAAATTGACTCAATGGCACCTAGCAACAGTGCGCTTCTATGGCCCTATCTACTTATCCTGGTGTGGCGCTCTGGGTTAATGCGCCAGACTGCAAAGCTGTTTGAACCACAAGGTTGGCGGTTCCAGCTCACCAGCCAGTCCTTGGAAACCCTACACATAGTCACTGTGGGTTGGAACTGATTCGATGGCACTTAACAACAACAAAATTTATCTGCAAAATGTTGACAGTCGTACTTCCTGGGAATGTCCTGAGAGTTATATATGATTGGTGCTCTGGGTTAATGTCCTGGACTACAAGGTTGGTTTGAACTGCAAGGTCAGTGGTTGAAGCTCACCAGCCAATCCTCGGAAAACCTACACAGGCTCGCTGTGATTCAGACCAACTTGATAGCATTTAAATGGTTGCCATAGACTGTGACTGTAGTTCTGCCTGCCAGCAATGTCTAGGACAATTAGTTACCTTTGCAATAAGGCATAGCTTGCCATCTTTTGCAAGATTGCTATTGATGTTGTTAAGTGCCATGAAGCAGGTTCTGATTCAGCGACCCTGTACAGGGTTTCCGAAGAGTGGCTTGTGGGTTTGAACCACCAATTCTATGGTTCAAACTGACCTTGTGGTTCAGTGCTTATCCTATATCACCACATCAGGACTCAGGGAGAAGAACTTAAGGACCATTTCTTTCAAAGCTTGGGAAGCTCTGTTGCTATTAGCCTTCCACTAGAAAGAATAATCCAGGGAAACCCTACACAGGGTGGCTTTGAGTAAGCATCAACTTGACAGCACTTAGTAACAACATACTACTATCCAATGCTGAATAGACCAGTCCACTGAATCCTGAAAATAGATTAAAAACAAAAAAATTATTCTATTTCCATGGCTTCAATATACCATTGGCTGTCAAAATTATGAACAAAAATCTTAGAAGATATATAATCTGAATATTCCTTAAATGCAAAAGGAAAGACAGATCAATCACTAGAAAAGGACATCATGGTTGGCAAAGACTCAGTGAAAATGAGGGAAACCCTCAATAAGGTATATTTATACAATGGCCACAACAAAGGACTCAAAAATCTCAAACATCACAAAGGTGGTGCAAAACTGGACAATGCTTCATTCTGCTGGAGCCAACTCTATGGCAACTAACAACAGCATCATTAAATACTTCAAGGTTTGCAGATGAATTAAAAAGATGAAGCTAACTGATATATAATGATCAGTAACAATGAATATTGCTTATGAAAAAATTTTAAAGATACAATCTCAGAAATCTGAGGTAGAAGGGGTACGATGGGGAATGAACAGACACTAAAAAACTCTAAATCAATACATATAGCAATAAAAAAAACTAAAATTCAGATAAAAGGTACTGTGTTGGCGCTTTAGGTTAATGCGCCAGACTGCAAAGCCATCTGAACTGCAAGGTCGGCAGTTAAAGCTCACCAGCTGCTCCTCGGAAACCCTATACAGGGTCACTATGGGGCGGAACTGACTCGACGCCACTTCACAACAACAAAGGCATGAATAATTTTTTAATGTCCTTGAGAGATATATTAATCAAAAGGAAACTATGTATCCAGAGAGCTACATTTTCACCAGGATAATACTTCATGAGGGAGCCTGATGTTTCTGGTTAGTCATAAATAAAGTCTAGTAACCCGAGTCATACATAGATGCTGCTGGCTCTAATCAAAAGGGGTTTACTTCAAACACACTAGAGAGATTTATACTATTTAAAATGTTGTATGCACCCTGAGTTGAAGGTTCCCTATACCGACCAGATAGAACTGTTGACTCAATGGTATGTTTGTTTATATCTTCCATAATGAACTCTAATAATTGCTGGCACTTGTATTTACTACGTTATTGACCATTTAAAATGATAAAACTGCTAGTAGCATCAGTCTTGGAAAGGGCATATGGAAGGGAACACATTTTTATTTGAAAATGAGCAATATTTGCTTTCTAAAAGTAAAATAATTTTTTTTTAAGTGCTTTATTACCCTAGGAACATCAAGGTAGAAGAATACAAGCAGAATGTGGGACCTTATCCGGAGAAACAGCAACACCAGAGATGGAGACATGGAGATAGGGCGCAGCTGAGGACTCTAGATTCATGAAAGAGAGGGACTGTGATCTGGTGGCCAGGAGGCAGACTTGCAGAATGTGCCCTTTGGTGGTTTAAGTTATTATATATGCTTGAGTGATTTTTTTTAAAAAAGGAGCTAAAATGAATAGAGAGAAATACTGTTAACTGATGGTATAAGGAAGGGATTATAATCATTGTAATGAAACAAAGTTTATGATTTGTTGAACATAAAAACTTAAAAAAAAAAAAATGCTTTATTATTAAATCTGGGTGCCCCCACAACAAAACAACAACAACAACAACAAAAAAAAAAACTGTAATAAATTCCTTTGAAGTTGATTTGAAGCAATTCTGGAGTTAACTGGATATTCTTTTACTCGATTCTCCTATGTTTAAAGATGCAGCTTTAGAAGGAATCTCAAAAACATTAAAGTTGAAAAATATTGAACTAATACTTTATACAAAAACACTAGTAATTCTAAGGTGTGCAGTGGATCTGTAGGACAAGCATTGGACTGGCTCACCACAAGATCAGCAGTTTGAGCCCCTAAACTGCTCCTCAGGAGAAAGATGAGGCTTTTGTTCCCATGAAGATTTACAGCCTTGGAAGTCCTATACAGGGTGGCTTTGAGTCGGAACGGGTTGGACAGCATTTACCAACAAAAATAATTCTAAAGGTTTGATCTGCTGCTCAATGCAATACTGAAGTGTAGGAATACAATTCCAAGGAATGAAGTTCAAGAGAAAGATTTCCCAGATTCAAAAAGGTCAAATTGTATCTCCAAATTACTGGGGGACAGTTCCTCAGCAGTTAAACCTAGAAAACAAGGAAAAGTGATAATGATGTCTCAGTTTTCTGCCTCTATATTCCCTATTCTTCCCAAATAATGTTAAGTGCCTAAAAATAAACTTCTTAGAATCTGTTAATAGAAAGAGATCTGGACTTGGAAGTAGGAGGACTAAATTAGACTTCACTTAACCAATGTGTAATGCATACCTATAACTTGCCAGTCACCACCCATCTGTCAGTTTGTTGTACTGTGGTAGCTTGCATGTTAGCTATGATACTAGAAGTTATACTAGACGTATATCAAATACCCATGGTGGGCAGAGCTTTCAGACTAAGACAGACTAGGAAAAAAGGCCTGGAGATTTACTTCTGAAAAGCAGCCGATAAAAACCCCTCGATAGCAACAGTTCATTGTCCAATATAGAGCTGGAAGAAGAGTCCTTTAGGTTGAAAGGAACTACACAATAACCACAATGGACTCTAAAACATCAATGCTCAAGAAAATGATACACAATTGAGAAACATTTTGTACTGTTATATGTAAGGTCACCATGAGTCCAAGCCGAACTGTCAGCTAACACTTGCCAGGCAGTGAACAGGAGACAGATAAAGCTGCTATCCTCATGAAGCTTACATTTGCTATGATTAAGTGCTGTCAAGTCAGTTCTGACTGATAGCGAACCTCTACAGGATTTCCACAAAGCAGCTGGTGGGTTTGAACTGCCTACCTTGTGGTTTGCAGTTTAGTACTGATGGTACAGCACCACACCAGAAGCTTACAGTTGTTGTTGTTATTAAGTGCAGTCGAGTCGGTTCCGATCCATAACGACCCCGTATATGTTTCTGAGGAGCAGCTGGTGAGCTTGAACCACCAACCCTGTGTTTCAAACCAACTTTGCAGTCCAGCGCATTAACCCACAGCATTACACAAGAAGTGGTAAAAAAACATCAGTTTGAACCTCAAGGTCAGTGGTTCAAGAGTTCAAGCCACTCTTTGGAAACTGTATACAGGGTCGCTATATGTCACAACCGACTCAACGGCACTCAACAACAACCTTGATTTCACCTGCAATATAAAAGAATTGGGCTTGGTGGTTCTCAGATTGTGTTCCCCAAGACACCTGGCCTCCACTATTGTGTACCTTCTATTTTAACTGCAACAGCTTTGCTTTCTTCCTGGTTTATCTATCAAGGTTCCCTATATAATTTTACTTGCAAAAACAAAAGCGTTTTTTAAAAACAAATGATCTCTAGGTACCATTCCAATTTTGCAATTCTGTCTTCTATGTTTCATACTCATTGTTCTGACCTAATTCCTTTTTATCATGCCAAGAATTCCACAGAGATATATTAAAAGGCCAACTAATTTATGTAGGGCTAAAGAATAAATCAGAAACCCAAATAACTGCTTAATTTTTCTATGTCTGTAGATGGTAATATCATATAACAATTTTTTTTTTTTAAGATTAGCAAGCAAAACTAGATTTCATTTGTTGTTTCTCTACTTTTAACATTCCCCTCCACAAAAGCAACAAAATCGCCACTAGTTCTTTATTTTATCTTTATTTCCAAATTCCTTAGCATGCCATTCAAGGCCTTTCTGTAATCTGGCTCCTTTTAACTTTTCCTTTCCACTCTGAAAAGAGAAGTGATGGCACTGTCACTTAGGCAGTGGATTACTAAGCACAAGGTCCATGAATCAAATCTACACCTGCTCCTTGGGAAAAAGATGAGGCTGTCTGACAGCTTATGTAGTGTCATTAGGAGTTGGAACCAACTTGATGGCAGCAGATCTGGTTTCTGGAGTCTTGGTGTGGCGCTGTAAGATAAGCACTGGACTGCTAACCACAAGGTGCTCTTTGTTTGTTGTTAAGTGCCTCTTTGAGTCGGTTTCGACTCATAGCAACCCCTTTTCCGAGGATCGGCTGATGAGCTCAAACTGCCAATCTTGCAGTTCAAATCGACCTTTTGGTCAGGTGCTTATCCTACAGTGTCACACCACGACTCTGCTCCTTGGAAATCCTATACAGGGTTACTATGCATGGGAACCAGCTCAATGGCACACAACAATTTTGATGACTTGGCTTTCTCTATTCAGCACTCTTTGTACCTCTTTACTGCTTATCTTTCCCGAAACACTTTCAGACTATTGCTCATGTAGTAACCTCTGCCTAGATTACTCCCACCCACTACTACTTTCAAATCCCTCAAGGCCAGAACCAACTTGAATGTCACAATACAGGCCAGGTTAGGAGAACAGCAGGGATTCTGTTTTGTCTACCCCTGCAACCCTGAATACCCAACAGGTACTCAGACCAACCCCACTGCCACTGAGTCAGTTCCAACTCATGTTGTTGTTAAGTGCCATCAAATCAGTTCCAACTCACAACAGCCTGGTATAAGGATTTCTAAGAGCATCCAGTGGGTTTAACCTCCCAGCAATGAGCAATGTACTTCATCTACAATGCCACACCAGGACTCCATTCCAATTCACAGAGACCCTATATAAGACAGAATACAAACTGCTCCTTAGGATTTCCAAGACTATAAATCTTTATGGGAACAGACAACCTCATCTTTCTCCTGATAAGTGGCTGGTAGCCTTCAACTGGTGACCTTGTGATTTGCCTTGCACACAAGAGCCCTTTAACAGCAAAAAATGTTAAAATACACTGATTACTGTGAGTTCAAAGGAAAGTAATCATTATGCACAACAGAAATCAAACATTATCTATATCTGGCTTCTAAATGCATTGCTTGATTTACCGGTTAACATCCTGATTACAGCTGGCTGAATAAACGCCCAGGGAATCACAAAATTTAAAAGGCCACTTTAACAAATTCATTAAGATAACAATGCGTACTCAGAAAATCAAAAAGCAAATCAAAAGATACTTGGGATCTCTTCCTAAATTAACAAGTTCTGGTTCCTTCAGAAATAAATCTATTTTAAAATCAAAACAAAAACCAAAGTTTATCTTTATTAAGGGTACAAGAATACAAACTGCTCATAAATGATATCTTTAGGTAAATTTGGGAAAGGCGAGCAACAACTAAAACAGTGTTCACATTCAAAACCCGTTATAGAAAACAATGAGCATTAAAGTAATACTGGCTAAGTATGACCACCGCGAGGAGTCCTGGTGTGGTGCTGTGGGTTAATGCGCCAGACTGCAGAGTCGTTTGAACTGCAAGGTCGACGGTTCAAGCTCACCAGCCGCTCCTCAGAAACCCCCAAAAAAGGATCGCTATGGATCGGGACTCGAATGGCATTTAACAAGAACAACATAGCGGATGCGGTAGGTTAATGCGCTGGGCTGCAAGGTCGGTTTGAATCGCAAGGTCGGCGGTTCAAGCTCATCAGCTGCTACTCAGAAACCCTACACAGGATCGCTATGGGTCAGAACCGACTCAACAACACTTTTTTTAAAGTATCTGTTGTAAAAATTAGATGCTGGCTGAACTAATTAAAGCTCAATGAATTTTCATTAGCAAATTTGATTAAACAGACCAATCAGATAATCAGTTAAAGTGTAGCGTAGTGCGAATCGGGCTGCCAACATCAAGGTAGCAGTTCAAAACTACCAGAGGTTCCGCAGGAGAAAGATGAGGCATTCTGCTCCCGTAAAGATTTACAGCCTCGGAAACCCTGTTCAGGGTCGCTATGAGTCGAAACCGACTCCACGGTACTTAACAACAACAACAGGGTAATTGTGCTAAGGTATTCAATTACTTTGTACCTGCATTCTCATCTGAGTCTATAGAAAAACTCCACTCCCTTCCCCACCCTTATCCACAAACATTCCAATCACAAGATTAGGGACTGATCCTAGAGATGATCATATACTCAAAGCCTATGACCTTAATATGAAAAGCGGTTTTCACGTTGTGCTGCCTGTAACCAGGCCTTGGTTCAGAACAGAGCCAACTCGGACACGCTTTTGGATTTTTGAAAGTGAAGCCAGGCAAAGCACTCAGATCTCAAGATGTTCGTTTAAATCCGTTTGACACCTGCTCCTTTCAAACACTATAGTGCAAACTCCAAACGCTTGAGCAGCAGTCTTAGCAGAAATGACAGATATCCAGGCTGAACTGGGTCAGGGTTACAGTTACACTTGTGCTGCATATTTAGACCCTTTTGTCTACAAACTTGAACTCTAACTTAAGTTCCTTCCATGGTAACGTGCTCATTGGGTCCCAGAAACCAAAGTAATTTTTCTGAGACAGGGAGAGCACAAAGCACGCTGTTCGATCACTACAAGGACCTTCCTCATGCCACACATCATGCAACCAGCGGCCTCGGTTCCCCGCCCGGTCCCTAGGCGAGCGGGTCGCTCGGGGCAAATCGCCTGAGCCCCAACAAGCTGGATAACAGGGATTTTTTTGCACGTGGGCTTCCCTCTTTCTATATGGCCCCTACTAGCCTAAGCGGTTTCAGGCCTGGGGTCACATTACGTAAACAGCCCTGGCCCCGGCTTTGCCAGGCCGGCCTCCGCCCCCGCCCCCCAGTGCCCCTCCCCGCGCGTCCCGCACCGGCCCTGCCCCGCGTCAGGCCCGGCC
>NW_006408647.1:3472955-3490378 GCF_000296735.1 Chrysochloris asiatica
TCCGCCGAGTTTGGGCGGGATTCGGGGGTTGGTGGTCGGGTGAGGGGACCCGACAGGGGCCGACATGACGGCGCTGCAGGCGGCGGCGGCAGCTCCACTTCGAGGAGGTGGGAGGAGGGAAGGGAAGGCGGGGCCGGAGTAGAGAGAGGAAGAGGAAGGAACGCGCTCGGCGTCACTGAGGGAGTCACCCGGGACCGGCACTGAATCGTCCGGTTTTCCCCTCAGATCCCAACGTCGCTGCTCTTCCTCTGCGGGCGCTGGGATTCCAGCCCCGCGTCTCCAGACTCCCACCTCTGGTTGGTCTTTGCCGCGAAGACTTGGCGCCTCTGCAGCGCCCCCTGCAGTCAGGAGACCGGTGGACCCAGGTGGGGCCTGGGTCTGCAGCCGCGCCACCGGCGCTCAGGTCCCTTTGAGGCACGTGGGACCAGAAACTGGAGGAGAATCCGAAGAAGAATTTCTGGAGGAGAATCCGGAGAGTCTATGCATGCTTGCTTTTGAGCGAGCCGGAACTGCATGGCCAACCCGGGGCCCGGCGGTACTGGGAGGGGATTCGAGAGCTGTGGGGCCTCGTCTTGAGCCCAAGAAACCTCCAGTCAGCTCTGACCCACCCCTCCTTCTTCCTTCCCTCACTTTTTGTTTCTTAATCCTGACATGCCCTCCCCTCCCCCATTAGTGTTAATTCGAAAGGAAATACGACATTCAATCTCCCTGTCTCTGGGGAGTGCATAATTCCTGGGCAGAGAAAGAGACAACTTTTCTTTTTTTACCATACATAAAACATGAGTCACAATACGAATTAACAAAGGTTCAAATTTTTTCCCACTCAAAGTATCTAGGGGAAGAGAAACTGGAGTAGGAAAAAGCTATCGAGGACAAACTATCTTCATCATGATTTTTACCCAGATTTCTCATTTTGTTGGTGTTCAGAGGAGGACCTGGAGCAGTTAGAAAAACTCAACTTACTTTGTATATATATATTTGTGAATTTTTTAAATTTCCCTCACCGAGTCCTGCACGCTAACTGGCAAGTGCTGAAATACATAACCCAAGTTGTTTGAGTATCTTAGAATCCTGATTCTGCCACCATCATTCTGTATTGGAAATGAAATTGCTCAGAAACATTGAATTCAGAATGATATCTGGCAAAATGATAGATATTTCTGGAGCGATAAGGAATCCAATTTAATGAAAGATGATGAAAAATGTAATGTAAGTTTTGCTGTTAGTTGCTCTGGAGTGGATTCCAACTCAGAGCCCCTACGGGTACAGAGTAGACATGCTCTAGGTTTTCTTTCAGAAACAGATGGCCAGGCCTTATACTTCCAAGGTGACTCTGGGTGGGTTTGAAGCTCCAACCTTTCAGTTAGTAGTCCAGCGCTTAACCATTTACACCATTCAATAACTCCAAAATGTTTCAGTCCTAGCATAATGCAACTTCCTTTGTGTTGTTGCCATGAATTGATGATACTCGATGCTTTAATGTACCAAATGAACTACAAATAGGATTTCAGGATTAGTTTGATGTATGTATTGCCTCCATATACATGAAAGAGACAAACCATTTTCTTTAGCATTTCCAGCTTCATACATGCCTAAACTCCACGTGAGCAGATCACACTACTTCATCAAGGACATTACACAACTATAGGTCGCAACACTTTCTGACTGATTCGAAAAATGGTTTCGGAAAAAAAAGTTTTGGATACAGAACTGTCAGTACTGTGAATAAAAGGATGACTAGAAAAATTGGTATTCTACCCCAGAGTGAATCCTATACCTAAGAACCCCATTTTAATTAGAAAAATGGAATAAACATCACTCGGCTGTCCATTTGTCCAACTGTGGTGGCTAGCATCTGGACGCTATGCCACCAATTTTAAAATACCATGGAGTCCTGGCGTGGTGCTGTAGGATAAGCACTTGACCATAATGTCTGTTTGAACCACAAGCTCAGCGGTTCAAACTCACCTAGGAAACTCTATAAAGGGTCACTAAAAGTCAGAACCGACTCAATGGCACTTAACAACATGGTAGACATGTTTCAGCTGAGCTTTCAAACTAAGATAGACTAGGAAGGAAAGATAACTACTTCCTGATATTAAATCACTGAAAACCTAATGAATAGCAGTAGAACAGTGTCAGATACTATCAGAATATTGAATTCTGAATCATGATGAAGAGCACCAGAATATTATCAGATATAGTACCAGAAGATGAACCCCTCCTGGTGGAAGGACTCAAATATGATGGAGGGAGAATTGCCTCCTCAAAGTAGAGTTGACTGTGATGATGGGGCACAACCCAAAATGAGGAGTAACAGCTGTAAATATTTATTAATAATCAGAGCATGAAATGTACAAAGTATGAATCTAGGAAAACTGGAAGTTGTTAAAAATGAAATGGAACACATAAACATTAAACTCCTAGGCATTGCTGAGGTCAAATGAACTGGTACTGGTCATTTTGAATCTGACAACCACATGGGTCACTATGCCTGAAATGACAAATTGAGGATGAATGGCGTTGCCCTCCTCATCAAAAAAGAAGATATCAAAATCTGTCATGAAGTACAATGCTGTCTGTGATAGGATAATATCCATACGCCTAAAAGAAAGACCAGTTACTACTACTATTATTCAAATTTAAAGCCAGTGATGATGAAATTGAAGAATTCTACCAACTTCTTCAGTCTGAAACTGACCAAACATGCAATCAAGATGTATTGATAATTACTGGTGATTGGAATGCCTAGGTTAGAAACAGAAAGGAAGGATCAGTCATTGGAAAATATGGCCTTGGTAATAGTAACAATGCTGGAGATAGAATTTTGCAAAACCAATGACTTAATTGCAAATTCTTTTTTTTTAAGCAATGCAGAAGATGACTAAATGCATGGACCTCACCAGATGGAACACACAAAAATCAAATTGACTACATCTGTGGAAAGAGATGGTGGAAAAGCTCCATATCATCAGCCAAAACAAGGCTAGGGGCAGACTGTGGAATACATCAGCAATTACTCAAATGCACTTTCAGGCTGAAGCTGAAGAAAATGAAAATAAGCCCATGAAAACTAAAATATGACCTTGAACATATCCTACCTGAGTTTAGAGATCATCTGAAGAACAGATTTGATACATTAGACACTAATGACCAAAGTCCAGTATGGGATGACATGACAAGAATATCATATAGGAAGAAAGCAAAAGATCATTAAGAAGACAAGAAAAAGACTAAAACAGTTTCAGAAGAGACTCTGAAACTTGCTTTTCGGCGTAGAGATGTTAAAGCAAATGGAAGAAATGAGGAGGTAAAAGAACTGAACAGATAATTTCAAAGGGCAGCTCAAGAAGAAAAAGTTAAATATTATAATAAAATATGAACCCATCTGGAGTTAGAAAACCAAAAGGAAAGAACACGCTCAGTATTTCTCAAGCTGAGAGAACTGAAGAAAAAATTCAAGCCTTGACTCGCAATATTGAAGTATTCTATGGGCAAAATCCTCAGAAACCCTGTACAGGGTCACTATGAGTTGGAACCAACTAGACGGCACTTAACAACAACATGGGCAAAATAGTGAATGATGCAGAGAGCATCAAAAGAAGATGGATGGATGCACAGTCGCTGTCCCAAAAAGAAATGGTTGACATTTGACCATTTCAAGAGGTAGCATATGATCAAGAGCCAACGGTACTGAAGGAAGAAGTCCAAGGTGCCTGAAGGCACTGGCAAAGAACTGAGCTATAGAAATTGATGAAATACAAATTGAAATATTTCAACAAACTGATGCAGTACTCACTCATCTACGCCAAGAAATTTGGAAGATAGCTACCTGACAAACTCGGAAGCAGCAGTCAAGAGATAAGACAACGTATTGCATTAGGCAAATCTACTGCAGAAGACCTTTTTCAAGTGTTGAAGAGCAAAGATGTCAGCTTGGAGACTAAGGTGCGCCTGACCCAAGCCATGGTGTTTTCAATAACCTCATATGCATGTGAAAGTTGGACAGTGAATAAGGAAGACCATAGAAAAATTGATGCCTTTGAGTTATGGTGTTGGAGGAGACTATTGAAAGTGCCATGGGCTGCAAAAAGAACCAATAGATCCATTTTGGAAGAAGTGCAGGCAGAAAGTTCCTTGGAGGCCAAGATGGCCAAACTTCGTCTCTCATACTTTGGACATTTTTTGAGGAGGGAGCAGTTGCTGGAGAAGGATATCATGTTTGGTAAGGGGGAGGGTCAGAGAAAAAAAGGAAGACCCCCTCAACGAGGTGGATTGGCCAAGTGGAAGCATCAATGGACTCAAGCGTGGCAACAGTAGTGAGGTTGGCCCAGGATTGGGCAGTGTTTTGTTCTGTTGTGCATAGGGTCACTATGAGTCGGTATCGACTCGATGGCACCTAACAACAACAACAACAACCTGACAAACTTATTGGAAAAGATACATAATTGTGCTCATTCCAAAGAGAGGTGACCCAATGAAATGCAGAAATCATCAGATAATATAATTAATATCACATGGCAGTAAAATTTTGCTGAAGATAATTAAGAAACATCTACAATAGCATAATGACAGGGAACTTCCAGAGGTTCAAATCAGATTAAGATGAGGACATGAAATGAGGAGCAAATAGTCCCTGAAGAAGGACATCATGCTTGGTACAATACAGGGTCAGAATAAAAGAAGAAGCCCATCAACAAGATGGATTGACACAGTGGCAGCAGCATTGGGCTCAAGCATAGCAACAATTGTGATGTTGGTGCAGGACTGGGCAGTGTTTTGTTCTTTTGCACAAACTGAAGGCACCAAACAACAATGACTATAACAGCTGGAGAAGAATATTAAAAGCACCATGGATTTCCTGAAGAGCAAACAGAATGCTTAGAAGTCAGGATGGTGAGATTTTATTATCATGAGGACCCATCCCTGAGATGGATGTCATGCTTGGTAAAGTGAGGGTCAACGACAAAGAAGAAGATCCCCAACAAGATGAACTGGCACAGTGACAGCAGCAATGGGCTCAAGCGTAACAACAATTTTGAGGATGGTACAAGACTGGGCAGTGTTTCGTTCTGCTGTGCATAAGGTTGCTGTGAGTTGGAACTGACTCTAAAGCACCTAACAATAACAAAAGTTCAGAACAGTTGTGAAAGAAGAAGGGATGGAATCAAGCAACATAGGGCGGAAGTGGAAAAGTGATGTTACATTAAGGGGATTACTGTCAATGGGATGATTTGTTGAATGTGAAACTGCTGTTTTCTCTGCAAACCTTCACCTGATACAAAATTTGAAAAAGAAAAAAGAAGAAGAAAACAAAAGACAGCTCCTGTGTCAACTTTGATTAATTGCCTGATGTGCATGCAGTATTGCAGATTTTGGTATCAAGTCTGTGTACAGTGGTAAAGAGTGATATAATTGATACTTATCTCTGCCACAGATGGAGAAGGGAATTTTTTGATACAATTTGTGATACATATGCCATTATTTGTCACCCCTAACTTGCTGTTTTTGTTGAGTGCCGTCAATTCTTCTACCATCTTCCTTATTCAGCTCCGACTCATAGAGACCCTATGTACAATAGATGGTGCTTAACAACAACAATAACAACACTTCCATAAGCATTGGTTGTGTATCCACGTATCTTTCACTCAGATTAATGTCTTCCTGGCTTATCATTTTGTAAGGTGTTTCGGGCGTTCATAATTATTCTTCAACATTGTGTAGTATTCCATTTGTGTATATACCAAAGTTTGATGGGTATGCATATATCTATTCATGACACAGCTTTTATTTCATAAGGATACATACCAAGTAGAGGAATTGCTGGGTCATATGGTACTTCTATTTCCAACTTTTTGTGAGAGGACCACAGTGGTTGCACCATTTTATGGTCCCACCAGCAGTGTAGGAGGGTCCCAGTCTCTCCAAACATTCATCAGCATTCGTTGTTTTCTAGTTTTGAACATCTTATTAATGCTGAATAAGATGATATCTCATTGTTTTTTTTATTTGCATCTCTCTAAGAAAGGTGAAGCGTTCTGCTCCTGCAAAAGTTTCAAAGCTTTGGAAACCCTATACAGGGTCTCTTTGAGTTGAAACTGACTCCACAGCACTTAACAACAGTAACAATGATGGCTAATGATCATGAGTATTTCTTCATATTTGTTGGCCCCCTGAATGTCTACTTGGTGGTATCTGTTTATGTCCTCTGCTCATTTTTAAATTGGGTTATTTGTATTCTTCTTGTTGAGGTGTCTATGTGTTCTATAAATTTTAGAGAGCAATCTTTTGTCTAATATGTCATTGCCAAAAATTTTCTCCCAGTCTGTGGGTTCTCTTTTTACTCTTTTGGTAAAAATCCTTTGATGCACATAAATGTCCAATTTTTAGGAGGTATTTTGTCTTCTCTCTGTATGTGTGTTTTCAGTTATGTTTGATAGTGTGTTTATGCCATGTATTAGAGCCCCTAAGTTTGTCCCTAGTTTTTCATTAATGATCATTATAGTTCTAGGCTTTACATTTAGGTCTTTAATCCACAGTGAATTCATTTTTGTACATGATGTGCTTCATTCTTCTACAAATGGATTTCCAGTTTTACCAGCACCATTTGTTTAAGAGACTATCTTTTTCCTATTGAATGTATTTTGGCCTTTTGTTGAAAATTAACTGACCATAGATGGATGGAATTACTTCTGGATTCTCAGTTCTGTTCCATTGCTCAATATGCTTTTCATTGTATCAGTAATAGACTATTTTAACTACTGTGGCTGTGTAGTTCATTTTGAGATGGGAAAGAGAGAAGCCTTCTACTCTGTTCTTTCTTAATGCTTTGCTTATCCAGGGTCTCACTCCTTTCCATATAATGCTAGTGATTAGTTTTTCCATCCCTTTAAAGCAGGGGTAGGGAACCTTTTTTCTGCCAAGGAACGACCTTTTTGGGTGTTTATTACATCATTCACATGCCATGCAAAATGACCAATTTAAAAATTAGCCTACTATATTTGGTCAAACATTTAATTATTCACCCAAAATGTGATAACTGGAACTATGATTGTCTGGGCAGTGTAAGACCAAATGATTTCATGGGCCTTATATAGTCCGCGGGCCGAGTGTTCCTCAACCCTGCTTTAAGGACTAATGTTGGAATCTGGATTGGGATTTCATTATATCTATAGATTGCTTTAAGGAGCTCTGGTAGCGTAGTGGTTACGAATCGGGCTGTGAACCTTAAGGTCAGCGGTTCGAAACTACCAGCTGCTCCGCGGGAGAAAGATGAGGCTTTCTACTCCCGTAAGGATTTACACCCTCGGAAACCCTGTACAGGGTTGCTATGGGTTGGAACCAACTCGAAGGCACTTAACAACAACAACATAGATTGCTTTGGGTAGTGTTAACATTTTCACAGTTGGTTGTGTATCCAAGTATCTTTCACTAAGCATAATGTCTTCCTGGCTCATCCATGTTGTGAGGTGTTTCTGTCCATGAGTATGGTATATTGCTCCATTTCTGCAGGCCTCATTTGGCTTCTTATGGTAGTGTTTTGTAGTTCTAATCTTTCATGATGTTAAGGAAGTTTTCTTCCAAAAACTCCTCAACAATTTTCATTGTGCTTTCTATTGTGTCTCCCTGTTTTGGAATCTAATCATCCATACATTATTACACTTCATGGTGTTCTACAAAAATCTTAGACTTTCTTCAGATTTTTTTCACTCTTTTTTCTGATTGTTCTTCTAGCATATTAATATTGAGAAATTTATATTCAAGCTAACTAATTCTGACTGCCATTGATTCAAATATGCTCCTTTGCCCTTCCAATGTGTTGTCCATTTCTGAAACCTTAGCACAAATCTTCTGGATTTCTAATCGCAGGTTTTATAGTTTTTCAAAGTTTGCATTTATTTTATCTGTTTGTTCTAGTAGTGTTTTCCTGAATCCTCAGGTTATTTTCTGTGTTCTCAGTGCTTTCCTCAACAGTTCTGTCAGACCTTTGAAGGAACTTAGATAAAATTATTTTTAAATTCCTTTTCAGGTAGTTACATTACCTTTTCTTCCCAAGAGAAATATTTTCTGGCTCTGCATCTTGATCATTTGTGTGACCTGGTCTCTCTTGTTTCTAAGTATTAGCTAAAATATGACCCACTGTGGAGTTGTTGTATTTGTATTTAATTGATGATTGTATGTGTGTATTCTTATGCTCTCACCAACTGTCTCCTATGGATGTAATTAGAGAATGGAAGTGTGAACACCGTTCTATGTTCGTCATTTAGTGTGGGTTTGGCTGGTGTTGGCAACTGTCTATCATTGATCAGGTGGTATAGGTGATGGTATTGGCTCTTGCCCAGTGGGTGGAACTACAGAGGGCAGGGTTGTGACTGTTGCTGTCTCCTGTTGGGTGGGGCAAGAAAGAAATATATATATATATATATATACACACACACACATACATATATATATACACAAGAAAACAAAACAAAACAAACAAGCATACAATAGGGAAAAGAGAAAATAATAAAGGGGGGCAGAGGAAATGAGGGACAGGAAAATGAAAGCATTAGAGATGAGATTAAAAGAAGAAATGAAAAAATATAATTTAAAAAACTAGGGAGACATAAGATGAAAGGAGAGACAGGTTACAGAATAGTAAAGAAAGATTAAAAAAAAAAAAAAGAGGAGGAAATGAGAAACAGAAGTAAAGAAGGAAAAATGAAAGCAGAGATAGAAAGGATAAATTCAAGGCAAGGGAAAGAGATGAAGAAACAGAAGGCAGAATAAACAAAAACAATGAAAAGAAAACAAACAGTGCAACTGTTGGACTCAGGGAATAAAAAACTCTGGGGGTTCCTGCCAGCCAAGAGGTTCATTCATGTGGGGTGTAAGCAAGAGATGTGATGGCAAAGTGCCTGGCCCTAGATGGAGTTTTTATCAGCCTAGGTGTTATCTATGTCCAGTGCACTCAATCCAGAAGACCCTTAAAGAAGCTGGTTTCAATATCTGTTAGGAACACAGGGAAGTTGGTGGCAGGTGCTAGTTATGAGGGTTTCTGCTAGACCAACACTGGTCTGAAGCTCTGCAAATTCTGTAGGTCTGAAGTTGAGCCCACCTGAATCCACTCACCAAGGCTGTCTCTCACATAGGGACTCCCAGAGAGCAGGGTCTGTGCTGGGGTTGGACAAGAGTGGTGGCTGGCCACACCTCTGGTCACCTAGGAAACATAGGGGAAAAGAAGCAATTGCATCTTTCCCAGCGCCATTGCAAATCTCCGCTGCTATACTATCTTCTATTGCCAAAGCTGCTCACATTGTTCACCAATCAGTCTCCTTTTGCCTCTCCTTTTATTTTACCCTCCAGTAAATATTAAATCTACTTCTCTAACCTTTCCTTTGAAGCTTAGGAACCCAGGATTTTCATCTGTGTCTGTTTCATTTGGTTTCCTGTATCTTTGTTGTAGAGGGTCTGAGTAGTGTGTCTGCCTTGTCCACCATCTTGCTAGAAGTCTCAACAACTTCAGACTTTTCTCCATTTATCGAAATATTGTTTAAGATTTTCAGTTGTGAGGGTTTTTGTTTTCTTTGCATTGAGATGTAATCCATACTGAAGGCTGTTGCTTTGATTTTCATCAGCAACTGCTTCAAGTCCTCTCCCCTCCCATCAGGCAAGGTTGTGTCATCTGCATATTACAGGTTGTTAATGAGCCTTTCTCCAATGTTGATGCTGCATTCTACTTCTAATCTAACTTCTCAGGTTATTTGTTTAGGACACAGACTGATTAAGGTGAAAGGATGCAATCCTGACACACATTTTTTTCTGATTTTAAGCCATACAGTATCCTCTTGTTCTGTTTGAATGACTACCTCTATATGCAGGTTCCTTATGAGCTGAATTAAATGTCCCAGATTTCCCATTCTTTACAATGTTATCCATAGTTTATTATGATCCACACAGCCAAATGCCTTTGCATAGTTGATAAAGCACAAGGAAACATTTTTCTGCTCTTCTCTGTTTCAGATGTCATCTGATGTCAGCAATGATATCCCTAGTTCCATGTCTCTTCTAAATCCAGTTTGAATTACTGGAAGTCGATGTACTGCTGCAACCACTTTAAAATTATCTTCAGCAAAGGTTTACTTCCATGTGATACTAATGATATTGCTCAATGAGATAATTTCCACTTTCTGTTGAATAACCTTCTTTTGAAATGGGCACAAATAGGATTTCTTCCAATCGATTGGCCAGATAACCGTCTTCCATATATTTTTTTTAAGTTGTCAAAGACTTCATTTTTATTGGATCCACTGGTCCCTCCTGACAATATGTCTGAAGTATGAGAGACAAAGTTTGGCCATCTTGGCCTCTAAGGAACTTTCTGCCTGCACTTCTTCCAAAACATACCTATTGGTTCTTTTGGCAGTCCATGGCACTTTCAATATTCTCTTCCAACACCATAACTCAAAGGCATCAATTTTTCTATGGTATTCCTTACTCACTCTCCAGCTTTCACATGCATATGAGATTATTGAAAATACCAATGGCATGGGTCAGGTGCACCTTAGTACCCAAGCTGACATCTTTGCTCTTCAACACTTTAAAAAGATCTTGTGCAGCAGATTTGACTAATGCAATACATCGTTTGATTTCTTGACTGCTGCTTCCATGAGTGTTGATAGTTGATCCAAGAAGAATGAAGTCCTTGACAACTTCAATCCTTTCTCCGCTGATAAGAATGTTGTTTATTAGTCCAGTGGTGAGGAATTTTGTTTTCTTGACATTGAGATGCAATCCATACCTAAGGCTGTGCTCTTTGATCTTCATCAGTAAATGTCTTAAGTCCTCTTAATTTTTAGCAAGCAAGGTTGTATCATCTGCATATCACAGGTTGTTAAAGAGTCTTCCTCCAATCTTGATGCCACGTTTTCTTCATATAACCTGGCTTCTCGGATTATTTGCTCAGCATACAGGTTGAATAAGTATGGTGAAAGAATAAGTATGGTGAAAGTATTGCACACCTTTCTTAATTTTAAACCATTCAGTGTTCCATGTTCTGATTGAACAACTTCCTCTTGGTCCAGGTACAGATTCCTCATGAGCACAATTAAGTGTTCCAGAATACTCATACTTCACAATGTTGTCCATAGATTGTCGTGATCCACACAATCGAAAGCCTTTGCACAGGTAAACATTTTTTCTGATATTCTCTGCTTTCAGCCAAGATCCATTGGACATCAGCAGTGATATCTCTTGTTCCATGGCCTCTTCTGAATCTGGCTTGAAACTCGGGAAGTTCTCTGTCAATGTATGCTTGCAGCCGTTTCTATATTACCTGGAGTAAAACTTTATTTGCATGGGATATCAAAGAGATTGTCTGATGATTTCCGCATTCTGTTGGGTCACCTCTCTTTGGAATGGGCACAAATACAGATCTCTTCCAATCAGTCAGCCAGATAGTTGTCTTCCAAATTTCTTGGCAGAGATGAGTGAGTGCCTCCTGTGCTGCATCACTTTCTTGAAAGATTTCAATTTTTATTCCATCAATTCCTGGTGCCTTTTTCTTTGCCAATTCCTCCAATGCACCTTGGACTTCTTCCTTCAGTATCATTGACTCTTGATCATATGCTACCTCTGGAAATGGTTGAACACTAATCATTTCCTTTTGGTACAGTGACTCTGAGTATTCCTTCCATCTTCTCTTTATGCTTTCTGCATCATTCAATAACTTGCCCAGAGAATCTTTCAATAACAAAAGTCGAGGCTTGAATTTTTTCTTCAGTTCCCCCAGCTTGAGGAATGCTGAGTGTGTTCTTCCTTTTTGGTTTTCTGATTCCAGATCTTTGCACATTTTATTGCAATATGTGGCTTTATCTTCTTGAGCCGATCTTTGAATTGTTCTGTTCAGCTCTTGTACTGCTTCACTTCTTCCATTTGCTTTTGCATCTCTATGCTGTAGAGCAAGTTTCAGTGTCTCTTCTGACATCCATTTTGATCTTTTCCTTCTTCTTGTCTTCTTAATGACTTTTTGCTTTCTTCAAATATGATGTTCTTGATGTCATCGCACAACTCTTCTGGTCTTCGGTTTTTAGTGTTTAATGTATCAAATGCGTTCTACAGATAATCTCTAAATTCAGGTGGGATATATTCGAGGTGAGAGTCCTGGTGTGGTGCTGTGGGTTAATGCACCAGACTGCAAAGCTGTTTGAACTGCAAGGTTGGCAGTTCAAACTCACACCAGTCACTCCTTGGAAACCCTATACAAGTTCGCTATGGGTTGGAACTGACTCGACAGCACTTCACAACAACAACATATTCAAGGTCAAATTTTGGCTCTCGTGGACTTGTTTTCATTTTATTCAGCTTCAGTTTGAATTTGCATATGACAGCTTTTTAGGCCATCACAATTTATCAGGCTTAAGACAGATGTTTATAGCTTTGATCCTTAATTAGAAAGAAAATGTTAAATTATGCTCTGTACTGTTTTAAAAGAGAGGAGGGAGTCTGACAAATTTTCAAGAGGGAGTTTAGTTTCAGAGTGTGTTGGGGAAGGTAGAGCCCCCACGGAATAGTTTTTATCTTGTCTAGACAGGTCTGGTGAAAGGAGATGGTGATAAGATTCTTATGATTCAATAGTAAGTGGTGTTATCATGACTAATTGTGATTGTTACAACTGTAAAGGTAGAAATTTTATAATATAAAGGGGGGAGCAGTTAATCTTACATTCCAGGAACTGAGAACTCCAGGACCATCAAGGGAGAAGAGCAGGAGCAGAATGTGGGACCCTATCCAGAGAAGCACGGACATCAGAGATGGAGGCAGAGATGAGGACAGGGAGAGATAGAGAAGCTGAGGACTCCAGACTCATGGAAAGAGAAAGGCTATGTGCTGGCAGCCAGGAGGCAGGCTTGCAGGATGTGCCCTTTGGTTGTTTAAATGATTATATATATTCCTGAGTGTTTTTGTGTACATTCAAAACAAGCAAACAAACAAAATCAGAGAGAATAGAAACAAATACTGTTGAATAATGATGCATGGAGAGGATTGTAATCATTGCAATGAAACTAAATATGATAGGATGAGTGTGAAACCAATGTGCTCCCATGTATACTACCACTCAATTCACAATAAAAACTTAAAAAAAAAAAAGAGAGAGAGGGGGAGAGAGAAAGAGAGGAGGGATATGCAACCCATCTTTAGAACCCTAGAAACTATTATTATACATATGAATCATTTAAGTGTCTTGTTAAAATGCATATTCTGATTTGGTAGGTATGAGATGGCCTGAGATTTTGCATTTCTAGCTCTCTAAGTGATGCTAATGCTGCTGATCCATGGATCATACTTGAGTAGCTAGCTTCCTAAAGGCATCTATTCTGTTACATTTGATAGGTCCTTAGGGAAAGAAATGCCCAGACTTCTGGATACTATGGGAACCCCTTATCAACTGCGGTGTATTCACAGTTGCTGCTACTCATTTTCTGTTCCATAGAATAAAACAGAGTTGGCATTCCCCTCAACATGGGCTAAGCATTGGGTGACTAACTGTAAGACCAGTGGTTCAAACCCACTATGAGGCTGTCTGCTTTGGTAAAGATTTGTAGTCTGGGAAACCCTATAGAGATAGAGGGTTGTTATGAACTGTAATTGACTTAGCAACAATGGCTTTGCATTTCCCAGACTTTCTACAGAGCAAAAGTTTCTTCTTCTTGTTGAGTATTGTTGAGTTGGTTCTGACTCATAATGACCCTTTATGGTGTTTCTGAGGTTTTAAATATTCCTTGGAACAAAAAGCCTCATCTTTCTCCTGAGAAGCAGTTGGCAGGCTCGAACCGTAGACCTTGTGATTCACAGTTCAGTGCTTAAAATCTGAACAATCTCCTAATCTTCTGAATTAAATTTAGTATAATGGATGCCCATTGTTGACACTAATTTTGTCACACCTTCAACTGTTTCCATTTTGTCAATTACTTCCCTCTTGCTGATTCTTGTTTGTTATATAAAATTGGCACTTCCACAGATGGCATGATTCACACTTTGCTTTTCATTCTTTTTTTGCAACTTTTTATTGTGAATTGAGTGAGGATAAACAGACAAGATCATCAGCTTTACTTTAAACTAATCATACATTTTTGTTTCATCTCAATGATTACTCTTCCCTCCCTGTAACAACAGTTATCCTGCTTCCACCTGGGGGCGTTCCTTTTATGTGTTATTTTTCACAAATGAACAAAGCAAAAGTATTTGACATACACATACAAAACAAAAAAACATATATTCATTTAAATGTCCAAAGGGCACACTTTGCAAGACAGACTCTTGCTTGTAGGCACACAGCCTTTCTCAGTTCATGGGCATAATATAGTCCTCAACCTCTCTCTCTTTCTCTATGCCATTGTCTCCGCGACCATCTCTGCTGTCACTGTTTTTTTTGTGTGTGTGTAGGATCTCATGCTCTTCCTTCTTGATGGTCTTGGGGCTCTGTTTCTGAAATGAAAGATTAACTACTCCTCTATTTTAGTTACACATCTTCTACAATTACACTTGTGGCAATTGGGATTAATTCTGATAATACTTAAAACTGAATCATAAAATCTTATCATCAACATGCCCCATCCCCTTCACCAGATCCATCTGAAAAAGAGAAAAACTATTCACTGGGGATTCTACCTTGCCTCTGCATTCTGAAACTGAGCACATTCATGAAAGCTTGTAAACTAGCCACTTTGTGCCTTTATCGCCCACCCCAACTCCATTTTTGATAGCCAATGTCTAGATTACCAGTCCCTATGAACCCATTGCACTGAGGAAACAAGCTTGATCCTTGATATGAAGAACCCTTCCATTTTAGTTGGAATTTTGAGCAACTGCATTCATGAGCAAAGGTCCAATTCATCAAATTGTAGCAATTTATGCTTGCAAATGATATCAAACTTCTTTATTTTCATCTGGTTGAGTCTGCTCAGCTAGTAATCCAAGCTAGGTCAAATGGGTACCATATACAAATTTGGGAGTTCTCACACTCCTTCTCACACTTCAGACTAGTTGTCTGCTTCACTCTTAGCTCTAGCCCCCAGTGGTTAGGTCAGTTTCCATGAGCGCAGGAGTTCACACTGCTTCCTAAACATCATACTGGCCAGCCCTTCCTCTGCTCTCTCTTATCTCAAGGTCAATGGGTGTCAATGGAACATGGCCAAACTCAGCCCATGTCTTTATTGCTGCATTTCCCCCACGTTCACTTACAAGTAGACTAGGGTGGTAACTGCTTATGGGTTCTCTTTGAGTTTCAGTCTTAGAAGAGGTTTTCCCTAATGAGCTGACTTTTCATGCCTTGATGGCGCTAAGGCAAACAGCTTGTTTGATATTCTAACAGCCAAAATAGTCTGTTTTTTAATTTGTTGATCTTTCTTTCAAAAAGTATTTTCTGTTCTTCTATCCATTCTAAGTTGATTGGCATGTCTTTTAAAGTGGGAATGTCCCACCTCAGAAGATTCTGGGTGTGGTTCAGGATTCCACCTGTGACCCCATACACCACAAAGGCTTAACAAGAAACCAATTTCCCTGGGAAAATTCTAATTACCCTGTTAGCTAACCAATTAGTTATAGGCTGAAGATGGACTTACAAGCTTTCTGCAATCATAATTCCCAATATTCATTCCTATCACATTTAAATGTCTATTTTACAATAGTAGGCAGGTGAACCAGTATCCACAAGAGCATTTGTTTTCAGTCAAACCACTGAACAGCTTTTCCTCCTCTACACATTCAGATTATGTCTCCATCCCTGTGTCACAGAGCACTGTTGTTTAAGATTGTGTATACATCACTATTTACCTCTATCCCATTTAGCCTATGCATACCTCCCTAAGTCCTCCCCATCTCCATTGTTCATTTACCACCCTCCCCCATATTGTGTATTGCCCTCCCTTCCTTGCATATAGCCCTTCCCATCACCCAAGCTATAATGTGTCTACCCCCTATCTGGTGAATTACTCTCCCCTATCCAGTGAATTATTCTCCCTTCCTTCCCACTCCTGGTAACCATCAAAGAAGTTTTCTTTTAGTATAGAAATCTTTACTTAAGCTTTTACAATAATAGTCACATGTAATATTTGTCCTTTTGTGATACAATAATTTCACTCAGGTGTTTTGCAGCTTCATTGTTATTCTTCAAGGTTGCACAGTATTCCATTGTGTGTATGTGCCAGATTTTGTTTAGCCATTCTTTCATTGAAGGTCTCCATCTTTTTGCTCTTGTGAATAGTGCTGCGTTGAATATATGTGCATATATCTACTCATGTTTTGGCTCATATTTTTTGTGCATATATACCAAGTAGAGGAATTGCTGGATCATGAGATATTTCTATTTCCAACTTTCAGAAGAAACACGATACCTTTTTCTAGAGTGGTTTTGAACCATTTTACAGTCCCACCAGAAATATAGGAGGTTCCAAGTCTCTCCACACCCTTGCTAGCATTTGTTGTTTTCTGGTTTTTGAAGTTAACTGCTAATGCTGGTGTGAAATGATATATCATTGTTCTGATTTTTATCTCTCTAAGGTCAGCAGTTCGAAACTACCAGCCGCTCCGCGGGAGAAAGATGAGGCTTTCTACTCCCGTAAGGATTTACACCCTCGGAAATCCTGTACAGGGTCGCTATGAGTCGGAACCGACTCGACGGCACTTAACAACAACTACAATGGCAAACTACCAGCTGTTCCACTAGAGAAAGATGAGGTTTGCTGCTCCCTGTAAAGATTTGCAGCCTCGGAAATCCTGTGCAGGGTCACTGTGAGTCGGAATCAACTCCACGGTACTTACCAACAACAACAATGGCTAATGGCTAATGGTAAGGAGCTCTGGTGGCGTAGTGGTTACTAATCAGTCTACCAACCTCAAGGTCAGCGGTTTGAAACTACCAGAAGTTCTGCAAGAGAAAGATGAGGCGTTCTGCTCCTATAAAAATGTACAGCCTTGGAAAGCCTGTGCAGGGTCATAATGAGTTGGAAACGACTCCACTGTACTTAACAACAACAACAATGGCTAATGGGAATCCTGGTGTGGCACTGTGGGCTAATGTGTCAGACTGCAAAATTGTTTGAACTGCAAAGTTGGTGGTTCAAGCTCACCAGCTGCTCCTTGGAAACCCTATATAGGGTCGCTATGAGTGGGAATTGACTGAACAGCACTTAACAACAACAACAATGACTAATGATCATGAACATTTCTTCGTGTGCTTTTTGGCTGCCTGAATGTCTTCTTTGGAGAAGTGTCTGTTCATATCCTGTGCCCATTTTTAAATTGGGTTATTTGTCTTTTCCTTGTTGAGGTGTTGTAGTTTTTAATATATTTTAGAGATTAGTCCATTGTCTGCTGTATCATTGTAAAACATTTTTTTCTCAGTCTGTGGATTTCCTTTGTACTCTTTTGGTGAAATCTTT
>NW_006408647.1:3491038-3493381 GCF_000296735.1 Chrysochloris asiatica
TTTCTTGTAGTAGTGTTTTGTAATTTTCTTTGTGTAGGTCTTTTGTTTCTCTGGCTAGATTTATTCCTAAGTATTTCATCCTTTGGGTAGCTATCGTAAATTATATTGCTTCCTTAATTTCCTTTCAGAGCTGTTTTTATTATTTTCAGAGGAATCCAACTGATATTTTTTTTTCCAACTGATATTTGTATATTCATCTTGTACCCTGCTACTTTGCTAAATCTTCCAATGAGTTCCAGTAATTTTTTGCTGAGCCTTTGGAAGTTTCTATGTATAGGGTCATATCATCTGCAAATAGAGTTTTACTGCTTCTTTGCCAATTTGGATGCCATAATCATTCTTGTTTTTAGTTGTTTCGGATCCTGCATATGCCTCATCTCATCTGACCACCAGTTCTTGGGACTTTCGGCCTATCACCTGACCTGATTCATCAGCTCTCACAGCCCTGTGTGTGCTTCAACAGCCTGTCATCTGACCTGACAATTTCAGTACTTCAGCTTGTGAGACTATTTGTATGAGGAGAATTCTTCAGACTTCTGAACTATAAATTTGGGACTTGCCAACCTCTACAATGGAGAACTGGTATGGTGCTGCAGGAAAATGTGCTAGCCTGAAATTTTGAGCCACAAGGTGGGTGGTTCACACCCACCAGCTACTATTTGGAAATCTTACACAGGGTCACTCTGCATCAGAGCCAATTCGATGACACTTAACAACAACATCCTCCACAATTATGTGAGTAATTTCCTTGTCAGTTGTGAGTTCTGTAAAAAGTTGCAGCATATTGCAGAATGCTAGACATAAGGAGGGAAGGAATGATTGAGATCTGGGATTATGTAGTATCATAACATTATTGGAGTTCTGGTGTAGCACTGTAGGATAAACAGAGACCTGTTAACCACTAGGTCAGCAGTTCAAACCCACTGGTTACTCTGAAGAAACCCCATAAAGGGTAGCTATATGTTGGAATGATGGTACTTAACAACATAACATATTGAAAAGATCAGACATTTGGGATATCTTTAACCTCCACCTCATAGAGACTTGTCTCATGCTGATCTTTTTTAAAATAAACTATTTGTGAAGCAGCTAATGACAAAATAGCACTCACTCTATATGTGTTCCACGTTAACTCAGTTTTTTCTCACCTTTATCCCATTGAGGGAATACTATCATTATCCCCATTTTGTAGATTATTTGCAGAAGCTCTGCAAGTAGGGGTTTTTTCTTAAAGTGTTACTTGGTACTTGATGGAAATTTCATTCCACTCCTGGACATTTCTGTGAAACAAATTGGGGTTGATCTAGGAGAGTGGAGACAGACCTGGAAGTTGGGAGACCTACACTCTAGTCTTAATATTCCATTATCCTCTATGGGACTTTGGCCACTCTGGGCCTGCTTTATCATTGTGATAAATGATGATGTTAGACAATTATCTACCTGGTTCTTGGCTTCAGTATTCTGTTTTAAGCACATCAAATTTCATTCCAGATTCCTGTCCAAACACTGACTTGAGTTCCTCACCACCAATAAATATCCTGGCAGTCTCTGCATTGGGCTCATTTCCCAGAGCTTGAACACAGAGCTGGGGAGGGAAAACCCAAATTAATTTTCAAAGTCTACACTCTCCTTAGTAACAGGGCCATCGGACATCTCATTACCAGGCAACTGTCCACTCTTTTCCTAGTCTGTTCTTTACACATCAGGCTGACTAGGCTGACTCTCTCCAGATTGGGTGGCATAAACTCCAAAAAACAAACTGTAATTCACAATCCAAATTGCTTAATACGCTTAGTTAGAATTGCAAAATCTGAGTTCCAACTGCTGTTGTAGAGCTAGACCATTCATTCATTCAACAAAAATTTTTTGGAATATTTACTATATATTTGACAGCGCACACAGCTCTGAGAAAACAAAGTTTCAGCCCTCATGGAGTTTGCATTGTACTCAGGGGAAGAGGTAACAAACAAGTCCATAGCACATTTTCAGGTAGCTAATAAGTGCTATGCTTACAAAGTAAAGCAATGTAAAGAATAAAAGGAAAAAAGAATTGTTCCTGCTTTGAAACAGTTTGTCCCATTTCACTGTATATGCATTTTTAAAATGAGTTTCTATTTTTACATCTCTGCTTTTGAAATAATCTTCTTCAAAAGAACATCTTAACAAGACAAACGAGCCACAACACGGGAAGATATATGCACACCAATGTTCATAGCTGCACTATTTACAATAGTAAAAGGATGGAATCAGCCAAAGTGCCCATCAACTGAAGAATGGATAAACAAGCTGTGGTACATACACACAATGGAGTATTATGCTACCTTGAAAAATATCAAGGAAGCT
>NW_006408647.1:3493481-3495451 GCF_000296735.1 Chrysochloris asiatica
ACATTATGTTGAGTGAAATTAGTCAGTCACAAAAGGAAAAATACTGCATAGGACCACTAATGTAAAAGACTAAGAAAAAGAACCCATACTAATCCACTAAAGTGGATTCTTAGTGGGTTGCTAGGATGTAGGGGTAGGGATAGGGGTGGGAGGGGAAGGGGGAGCACAGGGCAGGGAATAGACTCAAGATAATTTGGGTCTTGGGTAGGGGGTACAATATACAAGTAGGGAGAGGGGAATCGAAGAACAACTCAGATGGGATAAATGGGACAGAGGTAAAAAATGATGTAGGCACAGCTTTGGAACAACAGTGCTCTGGAATACGGAGACTGAGACATGGATGGAATGGGGGAAAGGAGGGAATAATGTTAAGATGCTTGGCTGTCTTTTGAATCATGGTTTTCCTTGCAATACATTATAAAACAGACACTGGAGGGGGAGAGAAAGGAATAACCAGAAATATCAACATGGAAAGCTTGTAAGCCTGTCTTCTGCCTAAAACTGATTAGAATACCTAAAATGGGGCTACAATGTGTCCAGTGAAGGAGGTTTACTAAGGAGCCTCTGCATTACATGGGAGCATAGGTGGAAGCCTGAACCACACCCAGACCTTCAGAGACGGGAAATTTTTCCACTTGAAAGACCATCTGGGAGCAGCTAGAAAACCAGAAGACACTTCTTGAAAGCAGGACCTACAGGAAAAATACAAAACAATAAGAGCAGTCTGACTGTTACCACAAGAACATACAGGTGGCTTGCCCAGGAGACATCAAGGCAAGTGATCGGTTCCTCTCAGTGCAAATTCTCTTCCAAGATTAAGACACAAAGGAAATATACGCTTTGACTGACAACCACGAACATCACCCAGAAGGGGAAATGACCAAAGAACATCAATGAAGTGGCGAGCTAAGCCCTACATCATTCAGCAACCTGCTGTGAACCCGGGTGGAAACCTGGTCGGCCAGTAGCGAGGCAACATCTGTGGACTCATGGGCTCAGAGTCAATGACACAGCCACAGAGGTCTAGAGTGGAGAGCGGAGCGGCCAGCTTATAAAGAGGCCGGACAGACGTAAGAACACCCACACTTGCAGATGATACCCATTTGACTGGATAAACAGAGCTCAACCTGAAGAAGAAAGAAGAGGAAAAAAAAACATCATCTGATGTTACCCAAAATGGGAGGAGGGATACAAAGGCAAGAAGTGACTGGCTTACAAGCTTTCAAGAGGGACCCTAGATCCAAAGGCCGTGGAGGAAGGTAGAGTCTCCAGTGAATAGTGTCCAGCCTGTCCGGGAAGGGCAGATGAAACGAAATACAGATGGGTCTCTTGTGATGCAATGGTGAATAATTGTTATCAGGACTGATTGTGAGGGTTGGAAATCTAAAGATGGACATTTTGTAACAGAGAAGGGAGTGATTAACTTATCAGTCTAGGAGCGGAGGACCCTGGGACCATCGATGGAGAAGAGTGAAGAGCGGAATCCTACCCAGAAAGGCAGTGAGGCCTGAGATGGAGGCAGAGAAGACAACGTCAAGAGATGGTATAGCTGGGGACTTGGGATCAGGAGACGGAAAGGGGCTGAGGACTGTGGTGGGGGAGGGGGGGGTGCAGGCTTACAGGGTACACCCCTTGGTTGGGTGAGGATACATGGACAGGATGGTAACTATGCCAATGAAATGATGGATGATGGAATGAATGTAAAGCTGATGTTCTCCCATGTAGACTATTGCACAATTCACAATAAAACATTAAAAAAAAAAAATTCATGGAAAATAGAATTAAAAGTGAAATTTTTTTCACCAAAAAAAAAAAGAACATCTTACTTGGTTGTTGTTATGTATTGTTGTATTCCTTCCATCTTCTCTTGATGCATTCTGCATCATTCAATAATTTTCCCAGAGAATCTTTCAATAACGAAAGTTGAGGCTTCAATTTTTTCTTCAGTTCCCCCAGCTTGAGAAATGCTG
>NW_006408647.1:3496301-3501311 GCF_000296735.1 Chrysochloris asiatica
GTTCTGCTGTGCATGGGGTCACTATGAGTCGGTTCTGACTCGATGGCACCTGACAACAACAACAACATGTGCTGTTGAGTCGATTCCAATTCATAGTGACCTTATACACAACAGAATGAACACTGCCCTGCCCTGTGTCATCCTCACAATTGTTGTTAAGCTTGAGCTCATTGCTGCTGCCACTGTGCCAATCCATCATCTAGTTGTGGGTTGTCCTCTTTTTTCACTGACTCTCCATTTTAATCAAGCATGATGGTCTTCTCCAGTGACTGGTACCTCCAGTTGCTAGCACCTTCAATATGCTCACTGCTTTCCCACTGATATAAATGTTGCGATTCATAGTTGTAAAACACATTCAGAAAATAAACTCATAATAAGTCCAAAATTAATAGGAAAATGACAGAGCTTCCCAATCCATGCACCAGAGCAATCTGGTAGATTGATTGATGTGTTACAGATGTGCCAAGATGACAATTTCCCTAAGACCTTGGGAAAACTAAGGGTGTCATTAGGTGATCCCCTGCATTGTCTTCTCTATTGCAAGCACCCTGGTTCATTTACTCCATAAATATATTCTTATTTTCTAGGTGTGCCACAATGTGAAAAGGGATTGGAAATGCTCATGCAGACTAAAGTCACTTTGACCCATCTTCAGCGTAATCTGCTGCGAGCAGGCAAGCTTAATATACTGTAGATTTATCTTATTTGTGAAAGTTAGAAGAACATAAGTGTTGTAATTTTATGGAGGATTTGGTTAAAATACATGCTAATGTTTGAAATGACGAACTTCAATTATATGAAAAAAATCATTTATGTGAAACACAATGCTCTAAAAAAGATGACAGATTTTCAAAAATGTTTAACATTTTAATTCAATTAAAGAAGCTATACCTATGGGTTTTATACTTCCTAGAAAGACTACGACAAACTAGAGCAGGGCTGAAGGTCCCTGAATGACCCAAATTGTTTCGGAGTCTTGGTGTGGTGCTATGGGTTAATGCACCAGACTCCAAAGCCGTTTGAACTGCAAGGTTGGTAGTTCAAGCTCATCAGTGGCACCTTGGAAATGTATACAGGATCGCTATAGGTCGGAATCGACTTGACGACACTTAACAACAACAATTAACCTAAAGGAATCCTGGTGTGGTGCTATGGGTGAATGCACTGGACTTCATAGTTGACTTAAACTGTAAGGTCGGTTCAAGATCACTAGCCACTCCTTGGAAACCCTATACAGATTCGCTATGGGTCAGAACTCACTCAACTGCACTTAACAACAACAACTAACTTAAAGCTTAATGATTCAAATCCACTACGTTGTTGTTGTTATTGTTTTGTTAAGTGCCATCAAGTCAGTTCTGACTCATTGCGACTCTGTATAGGATATCTGAGGAGCTGCTGGTGGCTTTGAAACACCAACCTTGAGGCTTAAACTGACTTTGTGATCTAATGCATTATCCTGCAGCACCACACCAGTACTATGTTGATAAAATGTTTAAAAACTTGTCATATGAGAAATGTTAAGGAACTGTGGCATTAGGCTAGAGGAGAGAAGATTACAGAAAAAAGATAAATATCCTAAAAGATTAGAAACTGTCTAAGTGGCAAAATTCATTGCTTCAAATGGATAATTAAGGACAAACAAGGTGAATTTTGGCTTAAAAGACAAAAGATTATTTTACTAATGAAAGTTATCTTTTGAAAATATTGCCAAGGAAGGGAGCTCTCCAGCACCAGAGCTTGTTCAAACACAGTATGGATACGCTCCTGGAAATCCTGGAATAGATGGTCCCACATTGGGAAATACGTCTTGGTGTGGCACTGTGTGCAAATGCGCTGGACTGCAGTGTCAGTTGAACCGCATGGTTGGTGGTTCAAGCTTACCAGCTGCTCCTTGGTAACCCTATACAGGGTCTTTATGAGTCAGAACCAAGTCCATGGCAGATTACAACAACCACAAGAACAACATTGGGGAATAGGTAAGTAGGGAAGGGAACAGGGCTGCCTGGCCTCTAAGTTTTGCCCTAAATTTATGATTAACACCTGCAATTCTATTTGCCATTTTGATTTAATTTAGTTTCATATTTATAGTAATTATAAAATGTCCTTAAACTTTTTATTATTATTTTGTTGTTAAGTTCTCTTGAGTTGGTTCTGACCCATAGTGACCCTGTATAGGTTTTCCAGGGAGTGGCTAGTGAGATTGAACCGATAATCTTGAGGTTCAAACTGACCTTTCAGTCCAGCTATTAGCCCACAGTGCCACACCAGGACTCCAAAGTTTGCAGATGTGTTCAAATTTTAAAGTCAATATAATTTAATGTATCTACTTATAGGTTATAAGTAGATACATTAAATTATATTGACGTTAAATGAAACATTTAACGACTCAATGGCACCTGACAACAACAACTTATAGGTTAAGAAGCTCTGGTAGCGTAGTGGTTACGAATCGGGCTGCTAACCTCAAGGTCGGCAGTTCAAAACTACCAGCGGTTCCACGGGAGAAAGATGAGGCATTCTGCTCCCGTAAAGATTTACAACCTCAGAAACCCTGTGCAGGGTCACTATGAGTCAGAACTGACTCCACGGTACTTAACAACAACAACTAATAGGTGATTCATTTCTTTTATATTATATTATATTCAAGAATTGAAGGAAGTTTTCTTTATTTTGTTGATTTATGATTTCTTTCAAAAAAATGAATTCCTACACAGTGTTATATAATTAACCGATACAAGTTCTCATTCTCTAGCAAACTTGTTAAGATTAGCATGTGACTCCTAACTTCAAAGTCAGCAGTTCAAACTGACCAACCACTCCAAGAAAGAAATATGAGGCTTTCTTCTGTTGTGAAGATTTATAGCCTCAGAAATCCTATACAAAGTCGCTGTGAGTTGGAACCAATTCAATTGCACACAACAATAGCAATAGCAAACTTGTGTAATATTATAGGACTTGAGCTACATAAAAACTCAAGACTCGAGACAGTTATTTTAAACAGAAATTCTTCCCATGAGATTTTTCTCCTTGTAGGGAATGTTATTCTCCATGAGAAAATTTCTCATGAGAAAAAAATTCAGAAAGAGAAAAATATAAATTTTAGGGGCTGCCACATACTTCTTGCCAAGAGGAGAGATAGAGTTGGGGAATTCTTGCTGTTTTTTAGGTATGTCTAGTGGGCAAAGGACTCCTGGTGTGGTACAGTAGGATCAGCACCAGACTGCAAACCACAAGGTCAGCAGTTCAAACTCTCCACTTCTTCTCGGAAACCCTATATAGGGTCACTATGAGTGGAAATTGTCTTCACAGCATTTAACAACAGCATCAATGGGCAAAGACTTAAAAACTGATTATATCTTTAAACCATGTGAGAAGAAGGTGGTGAACAGAGTAGAAGTAAAACTGGGAGAAAAACTACATGGAGGGGTTGGGGAGACTAAAACAGTAAGAGGAGAATTTCAGCAGGTGTCATGAATATGAAACTTTGGAGAGATGAGAGACATACGAGAAGTATGAGTCCTTCAGTGGTACAAATGATTAGAGTGCTCGGCTGCCACCAAACGGTAGGAGATTTGTGTCCACTTAGAGGCATCTCCCATTACTTGTCTGTCAATTTGCCATACTGTGGTGGCTTGTGTGTTTCTATGATGCTGGAAGTTATGCGACTGATATTTGAAATACCAGAAGATTCACCCATGGTGGACAGGTTTCAGAGGCACTCCCAGACTAAGACAGATTAGGAAGAAAAAGAGGCAGACTACTTCTGGATGTCTAGAGACAACAAACCTTAGGAATAGCAGTAAATCATTGTCAGATATAGCACCAAAAGATGAAAATATTATGAATAGCACCAGAATATTGTCAGCTATAATCCTGGAAGATGAGTTCCTCAGGCACCCAAAACACAATGGGGGAAGAGTTGCCTCCTTAAAGTAGAGTCGACTATGATAACACAAAAGAAATAAAGCTTTTGGGACCTTCATTCCCTGATAGGGCACAACTCAAAATTAAGAGAAACAGCCAATGATAATTGGAACATGGGATGTATGAAGTATGAATCTAGGAAAATTGGAAATTGTAAAAAATGAGATGAAATGCATACAGATAGGTATCCTAAGAATTAGTGAACTGAAACAGACTGGTATGAACCATTTTTAATCAGACATGCATATGGTTGACTATGCTGGGAATGACAAATTCAAGAGAAATTGCATCCCCAGTGAAATAGGCTTTTTGTGGAGACTTTGTAGAGTATAGGGCCTTAGGTGGAATCCTGAGCCCCATCCAGAGCCTTCTGAGGTGGCACACTCCCACTTGAAAGGACATGCAGACCAACCTGGAGTGGTTAGAGAAACAAGGTACTTCTGTTTCTACAGGGGAAAAAACCCCAAAGCAGACAGTTTATCTATTACAAGAAAAAGCAAGGTGTTTGCTTGGGAGCCATCAAGGGAAGCCATCATTCAAGGCAAACCTCCTTCCAAGATTGAAACTCAAAGGGAACACACAAGCAGGCTTATAAGCTCTCTGGTGATCATGTTGGTCTATTTGTGAGCGGAAGTGGGGAAAGGCAATAATGAAAACATGGGCTTGGTTCAACTATGGTCCATAGCCTCCAGTAGACTTTGAAATGACAGAGAGAAGAGGAAGGGCTGGTTGTCCAAAGTTTGAGGAGACTTGGGAACTCAATGACACTGACCTAGGCACTGGGGGCTAGAACTGAGATTGAAGCATCCAGTTGATATGAAGTGATGGTAGAGGTGCACAAGAAAGCCCAAACTAGCAGATAGTACCCATTTGACCTAGCTTCAATGACTTGATGATCAGAACTCGACTAGAGGAAGATAAAGAAATTTGATACAGGAAGCAAATATTAATTGTTGAAATTTGATGAACTTGACCGTTACTTATGAATGTTGTTGTTGTTAGGTGCCATCAAGTCGGTACCAACCCATAGCGATTTTATGCACAGCACAATGAAACACTGCCTGATCCTGGGCCAACCTCACT
>NW_006408647.1:3524295-3527984 GCF_000296735.1 Chrysochloris asiatica
AACTAGTTGTTTTTTTATAGAGGTATTTTAGGAAGTTTCACTTTGCATTTTTCTATGAGAAATATTAGACCTTAATGGAACCTATAATGGACATCTATATTATTTATTAAAATTACCTTCATTAATTTTGAATGAAGACTCCCACAGAAACTGGATCACATGATACCCCAGTTGTAAATTGCATAAACTTGATTCAAAAGCTATTTCCAGACCTAGCTATTCCAATTTCTTGGATCTAGAGATTTATGATATATGAATGCAGTGGGTGGCTTCCTATCTACTTTCCAAGGCTAAAAGAGTTCTTATCCCCCCCCCCCATAGAACTCTAATGGAGCTATAAATTGTGTATCTGAACACAGGTAGTATAATCTATATACTTTCTCCAAAACTCAGAGCAGGAAAAGTCAAGGGTTCTGCTTCCACCAGAAACTAAACTCATACTTTAAGTTCAGCTTAACTAACATTTCTGCTGTGTATGTGTGTGTAATGTTATTTTTATTATAATCATCCAACTAGGGTAAAGCAACAGAAAAGTTTAAAGCTGCCAATATGGATATGAGTTCATTTTGGCATAAAAATGCAGATGATTTGGTAGTAGATCTGTGCATATATAACAATGGTGGTATGCTGTGGAGTTGGTTCCAACTCATACTGACCCTATGTAAGGTTTCCAAGGCTGTAAATCTTAATGCGAGTAGAAACCCTCATCTTTCTCCCACAGAATGGCTGGTAGATTTGAACTGCCGACCTTGTGGTTAGCAGATCAATCTGTAACCCAATACTTTAGACATAGTCATACTCTTGTTGCATGATCATTAGGCACACAGGTCACTATAATTAATAAGGCATATTTTATTCCAAAATAAAATAAACGTCGAAGGTCAAAATAATAATCATTACTTTTTGAGCACCTACTATGTGCCAGGCATTACTTTCACTACATTAATATGTTGTTTCCACAAAAAAATAGCCACTTAAAAAATCATTCTGTAAATGAGAAACCTGAAACTCCATGAGATTGAAAACTTCCCCAAATCACACATTATTATCAATAATTTGGTTACTGGGATGAGAAACTGGGCAAAGACATAGAAGAGGAAAGGAAGAATTGCCTGAAAAACTTGAGAAGACTGGTGTGATTGTTCAGTCTCTAGTAGTTGATGATGTCCATTAAGAGGGTTGTTTTCTTGTGAGCCTTTGTTGGGTGTGAAACATCTAAATGGTTTCAAGTATGCTGAGGACTATCACTTTCCATTCCCCCCATCCCCAGCCCAGTAGCTTCAATAATGAAATTGCTAAGAATTCTTAAAAATATCTTAGTAAAACTTTTTCAGGCAATGGTGTCCAATACCACTTTGTTTCATTAAAAAAAGAACCATAAAATGTAATCTAGCTAGACTACTAAAAATATTTTGTCATCAACATATTCTTTTTAAATCTGTGCCAATATCCAAAGCTCTAAAATGTAACAGTCCTCTTTCGTTCACAAATTCATTTTATAAAAACAGATCAGAACATCCCACCTTCCTCTTCTGTCTTATTTTCTCCTCCTGGGAGTGTGGACGGGCTTCCAGTGCCATCTGGTGGACCATATGTATATGTCCTCTGATTTGAGATGACTTCTTGGAATGAAGAAAGTGTGATTAACTAGTTTCATATTTGAGTAATTGATCTGAAAGGAATGCATGGGGCATATAAAAACTAAATGGTCATATAAAAACTAAAGAGCTTATTTCTGTTGTTTCAAGTTGCTAATGTATGCAGAGTAGAACAGATTCCTAGGGTTTTCAAGATTGTAACTGTAAAAGAATCAATGTTTTTGAATTATGTCATTGGCTAAGAATATTGAAAGAACCATGGACTGTCAGAAGAACAAACTGTGCTGATAGAAGTACAGCCAGAATCCTCCATAGAAAGGATGTTGTCAAAACAGGGTTTTTTGTTTGTTTTTGTCATCTCTCATACCTTGGACATTCAAGGACCATTCCCTGAACAAAGGCATTGTACTTGGGAAAGTGGAGGGTAAGAGAGAAAGAGGGAGACCCCAATAAGATGGACCGACACATTGGCAGAAAAAATAGGCTCAAACATAATATGAGTTGTGAGGATGGTACAGGATCTGGTAGTGTTTTGTTCTGTTGTTCATAGGGTTGCTATGAGTTGGAACCAACTCAACAGTACCTAACAACAACAACAACCTTTCAAAGCAGATAGCCAGAACTGTTTTCTGAAGTGTAGTTGGGTTAGTTCAAACTTCCAAATTTTCCGCTAGTAGTAGAACATTTAACTATTTGCATTACTTGAATACGCCAGTTTATTTATAGTCATTTAGAAAAAGGACTTCAGGAGTGGCACTGTAGGATCAACAGTAGATTTTAAACTAAAAGGTCAGCAGTTCAAATTCACCAGTTGCTCCTTGGGAATCCTCTACTGGGTCGCTATGAGTCTGAACTAACCTGACAGTACTTAACAACGACAACAACAAAGAAAGAAGAACAATTGTTAGTTGTCGGGTTACAGACTAGGATAATATGAAGTGAAAGAGTTTAAAGTATGTTTTGACTAACGCTGCTAGAATACTTCAATTCCAAACTCCATAGTATGTAAAACTTTATGGACCAATTTAAATTAAGCTGTTCATCCAGTGGTCTCATTTGTTCTGTATCTATATTCATTTCTATTTTGGTAATCCCACTTTCCTACATCTAAATTTTCAACATTGAGCATCTTCTTCTTTCTGGTAAGACTGTTCTCTTTTTTAAATTAAAAAATTGCAGATAATTCTTATAGATATAAAACATTCTTAGAGTGTTTTAAAAGGGGCAATAGTAATACAGCAGTAGAATTCTCATCTTCCATATAGGTGGTACAAATCCACCAGCAACTCCTTGGAAATTCAATAAAGGGTCACTATGAGTTAGAACAAGAAGCTCTGGAAACGTAGTGGTTCGAGGTGGGCTGCGAATTTCAAGGTCAGCAGTTCAAGAGCCAAAATATGGCATTGAATATATCCTACCTGAATTTAGAGATCACCTGAAGAACAGATTTGATACATTAGACATTAAAGACCGAAGACCAAAAGAGTTGTGGGATGACATCAAGACCATCATACAGGAAGAAAGCAAAAAGTCATTAGGAAGACAAAAAAGAAGGAATAGATCAAAATGGATGTCAGATGAGACTCTGATCCTTGCTCTCCAGCATACAGATGCTAAAGCAAATGGAAGAAATGAGGAGGTATAAGAGCTGAACAGAAAATTTCAAAGGTCAGAAAAACAAATGGAAAGAACATGCTTAGCCTTTCTCAAGCTGAGGCAACTGAAGAAAAAAATTCAAGCCTCGACTTTCGATACTGAAGGAATCTCTGGGCAAATTATTGAATGATGCAGAAAACATCAAAAGAAGATGGAAGGAATACATAGAATCACTGTACCAAAAGGAAATGGTCGATGTTCAACCATTTCAAGAGGTAGGATATGATCAAGAGCTAATGATATTGAAGGAAGAAGTCCAAGGTGCATTGAAGGAATTGACAAAGAACAAGGCACCAGGAACTCATAGAATACAAACTGAAATTTTTCAAGAAAGTGAGGCAGCACTGGAGGCACTCATTCATTTATGCCAAGAAATTTGGAAGACAACTATCTAGCCAACTGATTGGAAGAGATCCAAATTTGTGCCCATTCCAA
>NW_006408647.1:3529024-3530963 GCF_000296735.1 Chrysochloris asiatica
CAGATCTGTGGGAAGAGGTACAGCCAGAGTGCTCCTTGAAGGCCAGGATGGCTAAACTTCGTCTCTCATACTTCGGACATATTGTCAGAAGGGACCAGTCACTGGAGAAGGATATCATGTTTGGTAAGGTGGAGGGTCAGAGAAAAAGAGGAAGACCTCCAGCGAGATGGATTGGCAGTGGCAGAATCAATGGGCTCAAGTGTGGCAACAAATGTGAGTTTTACCCAGGACTGGGCAGTGTTTTGTTCTGTTATGCATAGGGTTGCTATGAATCAGTACCGACTCCATGTCACCTAATAACAATGACAATGAGTCAGAACTTACTCGAGGGCACTTAACAACAACAACAACAACATATAGTAATCCCGATGGTTGTCTGAGTTAGGTGCTGGCCTGCTTCACAAAAGGTCAGCAGTTCAAGCCTACCAGCCACACCACAGGAAAAAGATGAGGCTGTCTGCTACTGTAAAATCATACAGTCTTGGAAACCCTATATAGGGTCACTGTGAGTTGGATTTGACTTGATGGCAGTGGATTTGCAGAATAAGAAAGGCATGGTAATCTACTTCTAAAACTCCAGCCTATGGATCACAATGATCTAACTGCAACCAATCATGGAGATGGCACAAGATTGGGGCAGCATATAGTCCATTGTGCATAGGGGTCACCATAAGCTAGGGGAAAGTTGGAGACCACCTGACACAGATAACAGCAACAGTAATAGTTGAGTGGGGATGTGATGGGGAAAGTGTGTGGCAGAGGAAAAACATGATTGGGTTACATTTAGTGGCTAGGTTGGGCTATGAGACCAGTTCTGGTCATTGAGTTATGAGTTAAGATTTTAAAAGTCCATATGATTCTAAGCAAGGAGTTAACACTTGACAACTAGGTAACAGAGTAGATCTCAAATGTTTTGTAATATTTCTCAGTTAATTTCCTTTGTCACCATTAGTGAAATAAATGAGAGATTAAATAAACAGCATGATTTATGTTACCCTCTCTTATTTTAAATACAGAGTCTTGGGGTAATACTGTATGATAAACACTGACCTTCTAATTGGAAGGTAGGCAGTTCAAACCCACCAGTCGCTCCTTGCAAACCCTATACAGGGTTGCTATTAGTCAGAACTGACTTGACTGCATTTAGCAACAACATAATAGATATGTGACAAGTGGCATGAGATGTGATATGTTGAAATTATTTTTCTCAAAGTTACTAGAATATATTTAGTCACAAAAATAAATTTAAAGCAGTTAACTTTCATAACATGCTTATTTCATCAATGCTGATAGTGCTAAAAACATACTGAAAATCATAAGCCTCCATATTTCTCCACCTACAATGCCTTCATCGGGGAGCACAGTGGCTCCATAGGATAAGCACTGGACTGTGAACCACAAGGCCATCAGTTTGAGCCTGCAGTTGCTCTGTGGGAGACAGATGAGGCTTTCTGCTCCTGCAAAGATTTAAAAGCCTTAGAAACCCTATAGAGGGTCTCTGTGAGTCGGAATTGACTCAACAGCACTTAATAACAACAACAATGCCTTCATCTGCTGGCCAGTCTCCATGAATTGTTAAGTCACTACTAAGTACGAGAGAAACTGCTGAAAGAGTCTTTGTGGTATCTTGGTGGTATCTGGTATGACTAGGAATGCTGAGACAACTATCAGTTATATGGGTTCCCTCCAGATCTGGTTTCTTTCCTATAACCTCTTATCTGAGTGACTTACTGTAGTAGGTAAGTTATTAGTTTTTTTCTGTCTAGTTCTAGTTAGTTTATTTTCCTTCCTGTTCCCTACTCCTCCCCATCTCTACAATTATAGGGACAGCAACCAGGTTTTTGTTGTGTGACCCTACAGTTGATTGAACTAAGAGTAGGTACTTAATTCAAACTGAATAAATCAACCTCCCTTCCCTCTCAATTTGGGATTGAGAATA
>NW_006408647.1:3531908-3532874 GCF_000296735.1 Chrysochloris asiatica
GACCTTGTATAAGGCTGTAAATCTTTAGGAAAGGCAGAACCCTCATTTCTCATGGAACAGCTGGTGGGTTTGAACTATAGGATAAATCCACTGCTCAACCTACAGCTCCACCAGGGTTCCTATCTTTGGCCTTAGGAATGCTTATTAACAGTATTTCCCTCTTCTGCTTTGTAACTCATCATTAATGTCAAGGAAAAACAGGAAGCAAAGGATAAAGGACTGAAAGTCCATTGTTAGTGGAAGGGCTGACACAGATAGGATGTGCAGAGAGGAGGGACACACATGCTCCGCCAACATAAGGGCCAGATTCTAGCTCATTCTAGAAATCCAGTTGCATTCCTACCTCTGCAACCTTGCATTCTTACAGTGAAATTCCCTTTCTTTCAATTTATCATAGAGGTTCTCTTTTTTTCTTTCAACTTTTTATTGTGAATTGAGTGAAAGTATACAGAGCAGATCATCAATTTTACATAAGATGAATCATATACTTCATTTCATTACAATGATTGCAATTCCTTTCCACTCACAATGGACTTTCACTCAGTCCTTCATCCTTTACTTCCTGTTTTTCCTTGACATTAATGATGAGTTACAAAGCAGAAGAGGAAAATGCTGTTAATAAGCATTCCTAAGATCAAAGGTAGGAGCCCTGGTGGAGCTGTAAAATAAGCGCTGGATTTATCCTACAGTTCAAACCCACCAGCTGTAGAATTGTCTATTTTTTTCTTCAGTGCCATTAGAGTTCAGATTGTATATTTTTTGAGGCTATTTCATTGGGATCATAGATATTTATCATGGCTATGTCCTCTTGTTCAACTGATCCTTTAATTATGATATAATATTCTTCTTTGTCTCTTATGTTGTTTAGTGCCTTAAAATCTATTTTATCAATCAGATTAGTATTGCCTTTCCAGTTTGATTGCTGTTAGCTTGATATATATATTTTTTCATTTTTTGATTTTTTTT
>NW_006408647.1:3533534-3539480 GCF_000296735.1 Chrysochloris asiatica
TCTCCCGCGGAGCGGCTGGTAGTTTCGAACGGCTGACCTTAAGGTTCGCAGCCCGATTCGTAACCACTACGCTACCAGAGCTCCTTTAAATATTTCTAATTCCGGACTGAGTTCTGGGGGGTGTTGTCATATATGTTAATCTCAGGTTGCTGTATGTTGCTGTTTCTCAGTTCAAAGAATACCCTTTAGTATTTTTTGTTAAGTTGGTCTTGTTATTACAAATCTCTTTAAAATCTGTTTATCTGGAAATGTTCTATTTTCACCGTTATGTTTGAGGGACAAGTTTCCTGAGTATCTGATTATTTGTTAGTAATTGCTTTCTTTCCAAGTTTTGTGTATATCCATCACTGCCTTCTTGCCGACATGGTTTCTGCTGAGGGATCAGAGCTTACTTTGTCTTATTGGTTCTCCTTTATGGTAAGTTTTTATCTTTCGTGAGCTGCTCTCAGAATTCTTTCCTTATCTTTGGTTTTGGAAAGTTTGATTATGATATGTCTTAGAGGATTTTTTTTTTTCATTCTTTTTTTCACTGATTGTTTTTCTAGCATATTAGTATTGAAAGATTAATGAAGTTCACTAATTCAGGCTTCCATCGATTCAAATCTACTCCTTTGCCCTTTCAATGCATTGTGCATTTCTGAAATCTTAGTACTAATCTCTTGGATTTCTATTGGAAGGTTTTGCATTGTTTTAAAATTTGCCTTTATTTTGTCAGTTTGTTCTTGTGTTTTCCTGTTTTATTCTATAGTTGGTTTTGTTTTTGTCTTTTTTTCTGTGTTCTCCTTGCTTTCTTTGATCTTTCTGTCAGCCCATTAAAGGTACCTAAATACCAGTCTTTTGAATTATTTCGCAGGTATTTCCACTACTCTTGTTTCATTAGAAACATTCTCTGGCTTGGTCATTTGTTTGAGTCACTCTTGTTACTTCATGTGAATTAAAATGGTCTGTTATCTCTGAGACATTGCGGTGTCATTGTATTTGTATCTAATTGATGATTGCATGTTGACACATTCTAAGGCTTCCACCAGTAGTCTCTTGATGAGTGTGATTAGAGAACAGAAGTATGTATACCTGTGGTGTAGTTAATTATTTAATATGTCTCTTCTAGCTTTAGTCTTTGTATCTCCCACTGAATGACTCATTTCCTAATGGGTCTGGGTGAGAGACGGAGGGAGAAGACACTGATAGGATGACATGATTCAGTGGTGGATGTTAATATAATTAATTGTAACGGTGACAACTTGAATCTCTAGCATCTATATCAAATAAGGTATTTCAGAAGCTGGAGTGGGGATCTCACTACCATTAAAGAAGACCAGAAGTGGAGCATGTCCTGTGAATGCAGAGGTCCCTGCACATTGAAACTTCTTGACCCAGGGACACTGGAGGAGTGGCAGAGGAGCAACCGCAGCAAAACCAAGAGCCAGAGCACAAGACAGAGTGATAGACTTCACAGTTCATGGATCAAGTAAAGCTGAGTGACTTTGGGAAGGAGGCTTGCTTGCAAAGTGGGGTGCCTCTAGGCACTTTATTGGGGGAGCTAGTTTGCTGACTCACAAAGTCACAGCTGAGTGCCTTCAGACTGAGGCTTATGGTGGACTAGTGTATCCTTTGAGCATTTATCAGCAGCCTTGAAGAGTCTGTAACACTGCTGGAGCAGAGATCCCAAAATAGAGGATGACTACATATAAGGACTCTTAGTGTGACACTGTAGGATAAGCATGGGACTTTGAACAACAAGGCAGCCAGTTCAAACCCATCATTTGTTCCTCAGAAACCCTGTACAGGGTCGCTATGAGTTGGAATTGACTCCATGGCACGTAACAATAACAACAACATAGTTACATAACTGCAAAATCACAGAGTCTCATGATCCACAGATCATGACTCAACACACAAGTTAACACATAACCTAAATCATCGCAGCCAATGTTAGTCTTGTCTTGTACCTCAATATTCATTACTGCCAGATGTACCCTGTTAATGAGCAAAATAGTCAAGTAGTAGATTTTTTAATCAATGTTGAAAATGTGAAATATTGGATAATGGAGATAATTGATAAGTGAGGAGTTAGTGAACATTTTTTGTTTAAATAACTGGTATCAGTATTTTCTCCTAATTGGACCTATGCTGATAGAATGAGGTGAAGGGAAGAGTTGGGTATGAATCTGCAAAGATCACAAACCATAACATAAAATAATTAACTAAATTAGCATTATGAAAATTTTAAATTTCTATTCTTGGAAACACTATTATTAAGAAAATGAAAAACAAATTAGTCTGGTAGAAATTATTTGCAATGATTATCTGCCAATGGACTTATATAGAGAATAATAATATATTTTATGGCTCAAAAATAAGAAGACAAATAAGTTTTTTAAATGGGCAAAAGATGTGGGCAAACACTTAACAAGGAAATACATGAATATCTAATACTACAAGAAAAGATACTCAGCATTGTAAGGAATAAGGAAAGTGCTATTTAAAAGTACATTAAATATGACTACACACCCACCAAAATGGTCAAATTAATAAGACTGATCATACCAAGTGTTGGTGAGGATATGGAACTTGTGATTGCTTGTGGTACAGTGATACAACCACTTTGAAAAATAGTTTGGCAACTTCTTATAAAATTAACATATACAGATCACACTACTTAGTAAACGCCTGTCTAGTATTTATCTGTGACTTTTAGTGTGGCACTGTAGAATAAGCACTAGACTGCAAAACACAAGGTTGGCTTTTCAAGCCTACCAGCTGCTCCTTGGAAATTTTGTACAGGGTGGATATGAGTTGGAATCAACTCAATAGCACTTAACAACAGCAACAATATTTATCTGAGAAATGAAAATATATTTCCACATAAAGACATGCACAAATAATTCATTGCAATTTGATAATTGTCCAAATCTGGAAACAACACATACAGCCATTAATGAGTGATTGGATAAATTGTAGTATACTGGTGTGGCACTGTAGGATAAACACTCAGTGGTTCAGATCCACCAGCTGCTCCTTGGAAACCCTACACAGCGTCTCTATGAGTTGGAACCAATTTGCTGCACTTAACAACAATCCATATAATGGAATTCTCCTGGTGTGACACTGTTGGATAAGTAATAGACTGCTAACTACAGGATCGGTGATTCAGAACCACCAGCTGCTCCTTAGAAATCCTATACAGGATCACTATGAGTTGGAACTGACATGTTGGCACTTACCAACAACACAGAACTAAGCAATTAAAAAAGAGAATGAATTTCTTGATACACAGAACATTTATGAATCTCAAAACGGAATACTTAGCAAAGAGGACTGACACAAAAGAGTAGGTATGCTGTGATATGAAATTCTGAAATAGACAAAAACTAATTTATTATAAGATAAACACTGGGCTGGTAACCACAGGTTTGCAGTTCAAATCCATTAGCTTCTCTCGGAAATCCTATGCAGTGTCCCTATGAGTTGGAACTGGTTCAATAGCCCATAATAACAACAATTTACAATGACAGAAAGCCAATCTAGAGGCTGAGGTGGGTGGGGAGATTGACTACAAAGGGGCACAAAAGAACTTTTGGAGGTCATGGAAATATATATTTGATTGAGGTGGAGACTATGTGTGACATATATTTATCAAAATTCCTTAAACTATAATCTTAAAATGGTACTGAATGTAAAGTCCAAGTTTTACTGAAGGCATTGGCAAAGAACAAGGCTCCCAGAATTGATGGATTACAAATTGAAATCTTTCAACAAATCTATGCAGCACTAGCGGCACTCACTCATTCATCTATGCCAACAAATTTGGGAGACAAATTTGAAAGATTTCGCTGGCCACCAAATTGGAAGAGACCCATATTTGTGATCATTCCAAAGAGAGGTGACATGGAATGCGGAAATCATCAGACAATATCATTAATATTACATCCAAGTAAATTTTTGCTGAAGTTAATTTTTAAAAGGCTGCAACAGTACAATTACAAGAAACTATCAGAGGTTCAAACTACATTCAGATGAGAATGTGGAATGAGGGATATCATTGTGGAGGTCAGATGAATCTTGGCTGAAAACAGAGAATGCCAGAAAGATGTTAACCTGTGCTTTATTGACTATATAAAGGCTTACGACTATGTGGGTCATGACAAGCTATGTCATGGTAACATTGCAAAGAATGAGTATTCTAGAACATTTAATTGTGCTTAGGAGGACCTGTCCATAGAACAAGAAGCAGTCGTTTGAACAGAACAAGGGGCCAATGAATGTTTTAAAATAAGGAAAGGTGTACACCAGGGTTGTGCTCTTCCACCACACTTATTCAATTGGTATATAGAGCAAATACTCTGAGAAGCTGGGTTATATGAAGAAGAATGTGACTTCAAGATTGGAGGAAGACTCATTAACAACCTGCAATGTGAAGATGATACAATCTTGCTTGCTGAAAGTAAAGAGGACTTAAAATACTTACTGATGAGTATCAAAGACCACAACCTTTGGTATGGGTTGCACCTCTAATGTAAAGAAAACAATAATCCCCACCACTGGACAATAAATAACATCATGACAAACAGAGAAGAGATCGAAGATGCCAAAGACTTCATTTTGCTTGGATCCACTACCAACTCTCATAGAAGCAGCAGTCTAGAAATCTAATGTCGTATTGCATTAGGCAAATCTGCTGCTCAAGCCCTATTTAAAGTGTTGAAGAGCAAAGACATTAGTTTGAGAACTAAGGTGGGCTTGACTCAAGCCATGATATTTTCAATAACCGCATATGCATGTGAAAGTTGGACAATGAATAAGAAAGACCAAAGAAGAACTCCACAAATTGTTGCCATACTGTGATAGCTTGCATGTTGCTGTAATTCTGGAAGCCATGCTACCAGTATTTAAAATCCAGCACCTATGGTGGACAGGTTTCAAATGAGTTTCCATACTAAGAAAGACTGGGAAAATTGAGACAGGTTACTCCCAAATATTTAGTCATTGAAAACTTTATGAATAGCTGTGGAAGACTGTCACCACCAGAATATTGAATATTGAAACATGATGAAGAACATCAGAATAATGTCAGATACAGGACCAGGAAATGAACCTCTCTGGTTTGAAAGGCTTCAAAATATGACCGAGGAAGAGCTGCCTCTTCTAAGTAGATGTGATGACTTGAATGGACTAAAGCTTTCAGGACCTTCATTTGCTGATAGGCCACAACTCAAAATGAGGAGTTACAGCTGTAAATATCCATTAATAATTGGGACGTGGAATGTATGAAGCATGAATCTATGAAAATTGGAAGTGATCAAAAATGAAATGGAATGCATAAACATTGATAACTTAAGCATTAGTGAGCTAAACTGAACAGGTATTGGTCATTTTGAATATGACAATCACTTGATTTACAATGCCAGAAATGACAAATGGAAGGGTAATGGCAATGCATTCATCATCAAAAAGAAAATTTAAGATCTATTTGAAGTACCACACTTTCTGTGATAGGATAATATCCATATGCCTACAAGGAAGATCAGTGAATAAAACTACCATTCAATATTACGTACCACACACTAAAGCCAGTGATGATGACATTGAAGAAGTCTACCAACTTTTTCACTCTGAAGTTGATCAAACACGCAATCAAGATGTATTGATAATTACTGGCAATTGGAAACCAAAGATTGGAAACAAAGAGGAATGATCAATCATTGGAAAATATGACCTGAGTGGTGGAATCAATGCTGGCGATCACATGATAGAATTTTGCAAGGTCAATGACCTCTTCACTGCAAATACCTTTTTAAACAACACAAAAGATGACTATACACATGAAATACACAGAAATGAAATTGATTACATCTGAGGAGAGAGACTATTGAAAAGCTCCGTATTAGCCAAAGTAAGTCCAGGAACAGACTGGGACAGACCATCAACTGCTCATATGCAAATTCA
>NW_006408647.1:3540695-3543946 GCF_000296735.1 Chrysochloris asiatica
TAGAAAAGGTGTGCAGCAGGATTGTATTCTTTCACCAAACTTATTCAATCTGTGTGCTAAGCAAATCATTTGAGAAGTTGGGCAACAAGAACGTGATATCAGAGGAAGACTTATTAACATATGCAGATGATACTACCTTGCATGCAGCAAATGAAGAGGACTTAAAATACTTACTGATGAAGATCAAAGACCATAGCCTTCTCTATGGGTTGCACCTTAATGTAAAGAAAACAAAAATCTTCACTACTGGAACATTAAATAACATCAAGATAAATGGAGATAAAATTAAATTTGTCAAAGATTTTATTTTGTTCTGATCAGCCATCAACACTCATGGAAGCAACAGTCAAGAAATCAAATGACGTATTGCATTTGCTACACAAGGTGTCTTTAAAATGTTCAATAGCACAACTGTCAGTTTGATGACTAAGATGTGCCCGGCCCAAACCATGGTATTTTCAATAATCTCATATGCATGTGAAAGTTGGACAATAAAGACGACAGTAGAAGAATTGATGTATTTGAGTTATGGTGTTGAAGGAGAATATTAAAAGTAGCATGGACTGCCAAAAGAATAACAAAAATAAATGTATTTTGGAAAATGTATAGTGTTGGAATGTTCTTTAGAAGCCAGGAGATCCAGACTTCACCTCTCATACTTCAGACATATTACCAGGAGGGACCAGTCTCTGGAGAAAGACATAATGCTTGGTAAAATAAAGGGTCAATGAAAAAGAGGTAGGCCCCCAATGAGATTGACTGGCACAGTAGCAGCAGCAGTGGGTTCAAGCTTAGCAACAATTGTAAAACCGGTGCAGGTCTGGAAAGTGTTTTTTGTTTTTTTAAAGTTGTGAATTATGTGCTAGTCTACATGGGAGAACACCAGCCCCACATTCATCCTATCCTATTTTGCTTCACTATAATGATTACAATTCCCCACATGAATCATTAAACAACCAAAGGGTACACCCCACAAGTCTTCCCCCTGGCCGACAACACACAGACCCTCTCCCTCCCAGAGTCCAGAGTCCCCAGCCGCTTCATCTTTCCACGTCATCATCTCTGCCACCATCTCTGGTGTCACTGCTTCTCTGGACAGGGTCCTGCATTCCACTTCTCTCCATTGTCAGTTCCAGGGATCTCCGCTCCTGGGCTGCAAAATCAACCACTCCTCTCCTTTTGTTACAAAACTTCTACCTTCACATTTCCAACACTCACAGTCAGACCTGTAGCAATCATTCACTGTTGAACCACAAGAGTCTTATCAACATCTCCTTTCATCAGCCCTGTCCTGACAGTTTGGATGCTACTCAGTGACAATTCTACCTTCCCCCACAAGCTCTGGAATTAGGTTCCCTCTTGAAAGTTTGTAAGCCAATCACTTCTTGCCTTTGTAACCCCCTCATTTTGGATAGCCAATGTTTAAGTTGCCCATCCTTGTCGATCCTGTATATCGAGGGGGTGGGAATGATCCTTGCTGTAAAGATTTGTTCTCTCTCTTGAGCTACTACATCCACAAGCATGGTTCACGTTCATCAAACTGTAGCAGATTACTCTTTTTTTTTCCTATTCTTTCTTCCTCTAGTTGAGTTCTGGTCATCCAGCCATTGAAGCCAGGTCAAAAGGGTACTATCTGTAAAAATGGGTGTTCTTGTGCATCTCCCCTCACTTTATATCAGCCAGATGCTTCACTCTCTGCTCTAGTCCTCTGTGGCCATGTCCCTGTCCCTGGGCCCAGGAATCTCCAGGTCTCGCCATACTGCTGGCCAACCAGGTCTCAGCCCAGGTTGATAGGAGTCTATTGAACGTGGTCTGACTTAGCTCACAACTTCATTGTTGTTTTTCCCCACTTCCCCATATTGGTGACCAATGTGGTCACCAGCCAGACCACATGACTTCTTGTGTATTTCCCTTGAGTCTTAGTCTTGGAAGGGGGTTTGACCTGAGAGGACCTGACCACTGGCCTTGATGGCTTCCAGGCGAATGATTTGCTTGTTCTTGTAGTAGTCAATTAGACTGCCATTATTGTTTTGGATTTTTCCTGCTGGTCTTTCTTTCAAGAAGTATCTTCTGTTCTTCTAGCCATGCCAGGCTGGTCTGCTTGTCCCTTCAGTGGAAATTTTCCATCTCAGAAGATTCTGGATGGGAATCAGGATTCCACCTATGGCCTTTGCAATGCAAAGGCTCCACAGGAAGTCTCCTTCACTAGGCAAGTTCTAGCCCCATTTTAGGTATTCCAATCAGTTGTAGGTTGAAGACGGACTTACAAGCTTTCTATGGTGATGTTACTGGCTATTCCTTTCTCTCCCCCTCAAGAGTTCATTTTACAATAGTAGGTAAGGGAAACCAAGATTCAAAAGACAGCCAAGCATCTTAACATTATTTCCCCTCTTTTACTCATTGAAACCATGCCTCAATCCCTGTATCCCAGAGCCCTACAGTTCCATACATCATTATTTACCTCTGTGACTAGAGTGTTTTGTTCTGTTTGTGCATAGAGTCACTGTAGTCAGTACTGACATGATGGCACCTAACAACAATAACATAAAATAATTGATGCATTTTAGTATGGTATTGGAGAAGAATTTTAAAAATACTACGGGCTTAGAGAAGAACAAACAAATCTGTGCTGGAATAAATACAGCCATCATAATCCTTTGATGCTAAGATGGCGAGACTTTGTCTCTCACACTTCGGACATATTATCAAGAGGAACCAGTCCCTGGAGAAGGACATCATGCTTAGTAAAGTGCAGGGTCAGTGAAAAGAGGAAAACCGACAACGAGTAGAATTGGCACAGTGGCAGCAGCAATGGGCTCAAATGGAACAACGATTCTGAGGATGGTGCAGGATGGGGCAGTGTTTTCATTCTGATGTGTAAAGGGCCGCTGTGAGTTAGAACTGACTTTATGGCATGTAACAACAATAATCTTAAAATGATTACATTTATTTTGTACTTCAATATATTTGATTTTTAAAAACTCAAAGAAGATGCCTTAAGCTAATAAAAATCTTTTAAGATAAAAAGTTACTGACAAGTGTTCTGAGAACATACATCATTGAGACAGCTGTTTCTGTCATTAAAAGAGGTATTAGTTCCTTTGCGAACAGGAACAAGACAAGGATGCCCTCTGTCACCGCTCCTATTCAATATTGTGCTGGAAGTCTTAGCAAGAGCTATATGGCAAGATAGGGAAATTAAAGGCATCCAAATTGGCAAAGAGGAGGTAAAGCTCTCCCTATTTGCAGAC
>NW_006408647.1:3547101-3550337 GCF_000296735.1 Chrysochloris asiatica
AAAAAAAAAAAAAAAAAAAAAGAGGTATTAGTGAATGTTTACAGAAAAGTTTCTATAAAATTTTGCTTAAATGTATTTATGCTGCATCTTGGTAATTTAAAGTTAAATTTATAAGATGCTTTACTAAAAAGACCCCTAACTTTGCTATAATATTTAAAGTTTTAATACTTCCAGGGTTTTTGACTTATAACTTTGTATTTAGGAATATTTGTCACAAGAAACTATATTTGTTATATTAAAAAAAGTATATGTACACACACACACACATATATGTACTATTTTTTTTTCTTGTAGAAAAATGTTCACTTGAGGTTGTAAATTATGCTGGTCATGGAAGGCTGATTTTACTCAATTTAAGATCATTAACCTGTTTACCAAAATCTTATTGAATTGTTTGTAATTAACTGAATCAATAAAAAACACTTGCTGAACTTCTTTAAAAGACAAAAACATATTTAAAGTCAAACCTCCTTGTAAAAGTTATTGTAACGATGATTTAAAAAAAAAACTTTACTTTTAGTTTAATTTACTTTTTAAAAAGTTTTTATTTTGAGTTGAGTGAAAGTTTACAGGGCAGATCATCAGTTTTACATTCAACAAATCATACGCCTGTTTTTGTTACAATGATTATAATCCTCTCCATGTGCCATCAGTTAACAGTATTTATCTCTATTCATTTTAGCTCTTTTTTTTTAAAAGCACTCATGCATATATAATAATTTATGCTACCAAAGTGCATATTTTGCAATCCTGCCTCCTGGCCGCCAGCTCTCAGTCCCTCTCTTTCCTTGAATCTACAGCTCTCAACTGCTCCCTTTCTCCTTGTCCCCATCTTTACCTCCATCTGTGGTGTAATTGTTATTTTTAAGAAAGATTCTAGAGTTTGCCTTTTTTTCTCTTATATGTTTTTATTCCATTTATATTAATTCCTAAAAGTATGTTTTCATTTTAGTTAACTTAAAAAAATGGTATCATGATGCATAGAGCTTATTTTTCTCACTGTTGTGGCACTATAGGATAAGCACTGGACAACTAACAGCAAGGTTGGTGGTTCAAACCTACCAGCCATTCCTCAGAAACCCAATACAGGGTCACTATGAGTTGAAAATGATTCAATGACATTTAACAACAACAAATTATGTTTGTAAGGAGACCTGTTAGTACAGTGGTTAAAACACTCAGTTGCTAACTGAAAGGTCAGTGGTTTAAATCCACCAGCCACTCTCTGGGGGAACAATGTGGCAGTCTGCTTATGGGGAAATTCTACTGTCATTCAGGGTCATTATGAGTTGGGATCAACTTGATGGCAGCTGGTGCCATTAAAAATTATTTTTTGTTTCTAAGATTTGTTCATATTGATGTATATCACAGGAGTCTGTGTTTTTATAATATTATAATATGTGGATAGATATACCTTAGTTTTTTCATTCTCTTCACCCTTAATAAGTATTTGAGCTATCTCCAAAGAGATTTCTTTGCTATTGTGAATAGTATCACTAGACAGTTTTATATATATATCCCGCACATATCTTGTAGTACACATGAAAGAAGTTCACTTGGATTTATACCTAGTACTGGATTTGCTGGGTCATAGACTATGTAAATATTGAATTTGGAAAGATAATTCCAAATTATTTTCTAATGTGTTTGTGCCAATTTAATTCCTACCACACCTTAACTTTGAAATAGATTGTAGAATTCCAGTTTTTTGAAAAATAACTTTCAATCACCCCAATGTTGTTTTTCCTTTATTTAATTCCAATTCACTAAAAAACTTTCTGTTTATTTGCTCCGTGCCCTTTATGACAATGTTAAAATTAACCTGATCCTTATGAGTTTATCAGATGCTATTGAGTAGATTCTGATTTATGACCATTCTGAGTGTGCCCGGGTAGAACTGTGTTCCACAGGGGTTTTTTTTTTTCAGTGACTGACTTTTTAGCCTTCTACCTAGACTTCTCTAGGTGGACTTGAATCTCAACCTTTTGGTTAGTAGCCAAGTGCTTTCTGTCTGTATCACCCAGGGACTGCTGGAAAACAACAATGATTAAAATCTTGCCCGCTTTTGTTTTCAGTGATAGAGCTTCCTGAAAAGAACCAGCCTTCCCTATATGACTTAGATAAGGCTCTCAGATACCTCCTTGTTTACCCATGACAAGATCAGATACAGACCCTCCAAATCCCCCTTCTTTGGACCCACTGACCAATCTGGACAAAATACTTGATCAAACTTTAATTAAGGTTTTCTCCTTCCCCCAGGACTTTAAACTTTCTCACCTCAGCCTAAATAAGCATCCAGTCCTTCCTTAGTGGCTCCTCTTGAGAATGACATTACCTGATCTTTTGTCTCATCATCACAGCCACCCATATCCCCAAGCTCTGCTTATAATATGTTCTCTGTATTTCAATAGTCCCTGTTCCCCTATTGCAATAATTTATACTCTCCTTATCTAAGTCTTTCTTACCTAGGAGTGTTGGTAGTATAAGAACTGGACTGCTAACTGTAAGGTCGGAAATTCAAACCCATTAGCTGATTAGCAGGAGAAAAATAAGTCTGCTTTCTCCTATAAAGATTTACCGTCTTAGGAACCCTATAAAGCATTGCTATGAGTTGGAATCAAGTAGATAGCAGTAGGATCAATCAAGTAGGATCTTTTGGGGACCTAAGTGCAGATTGTTTATTTGACATTTCCTTCCTTCCTACCATTTATTCAGTAAAGTAGCAACCTACTCAATGTGGGAATTAACAAATAAATAAACATCCAGTTATAACCTTGTAAGGTTTATGTTGTATAGAAACCTGCTATATAATTTGTGGGGCCCAGAAAAAAATGAAATACAGGGCATAGTTTTCAAAGGAGAGGGAAGAAGAGACATAACAGTACTAACGTAGAAAAATTTCACCTTCTTCCATAGTCTCTCTTGATTTGCTATATTCTTTTTCTTGTTAAATGCCATTGAGTCAGTTCAGACTCATAATACCGTTTCCTAGGAGCAACTGGTGGATTTGAACTGCTAACTTTGTGTCTCGCAGTCCAGTGCTGATCCTACAGTGATGCACCAGAAGGTGTTTTTCTATTCATTATTTAATAGCATTGCAAGTTAATAAAAAATTAAAAATGGAATTATTAGCATGAATTTCATTCATGTTTATATTATTAAACAATGCCAGTTTAACTCATAAATATTACAAATTTTACATCATCAAATGTACACACTTCATATTTCTTAGCTCA
>NW_006408647.1:3550437-3557568 GCF_000296735.1 Chrysochloris asiatica
TATATATATATATATATATATATTTCATTGTTAGAACTTTGGAAACACTGCACAAAACAAAGTCAACAATTTGGACATCACTTCTTGATATACTCATGTTCTACCAACACTCTACCTTTGGCTTATTGATGAGTAAAAATGACTGAAAGGAAATGGAACTAGGGCTCTTCTGTTTTTCCCTCTCTTTTTCATCATTTTCAGTGTAAGTGATTGGCAAATGAGAAAGGATATGACAGGTTTCCTTGTTTTTTCATGTTTCTTAGACTTCTTTCCACATTTATGACCAGTTCTTGTCTGATTGTGAAAATGCAACAGGGCCAGACAAGATACATAAGGTCACCATAAGGGAGAGCAGATACAAAAGCAACTAATAATAACTTGGGTTTATACCTAGTTGTTTGCAGCTGAGCTATCAATACATCTGTTACCCCCTAAGTTATAGATCTAACACATTGACACTGTACTAGATTTGAATCCTGCTGAGATTCCATCTCATCTACCACTGTCACCACCACCACCACAACCCTCATGCAAGCTATCATCCTCTATCATTTGGATTACTTAGCTAATCTCCTCACCATTTATCTGCTTTCATACTTAACTCCTGTAATCCATTCTATACACTGTAGCCACTGGATCTTCTCAATACCACACAATGGCACATAGTAATTTAAAAACTCTTTAATGATTTGAGAATGGAGATGACATTTCTTAAGATGACCTGTGCTAGGGAAAAAGAATGTTCCTTAGAATACAGGATGGTGAGACTTTGTCTCTTATACTTTGGGCATGTTGTCAGGAGGGACTAGTCACTGGAGAAGACTAGGTTGTTGTTGTTGTTAAGTACCGTGGAATTGGTTCTGACTCATAGTGACCCTGCACAGGGTTTCCGAGGCTGTAAATCTTTACGGGAGCAGAACGCCTCATCTTTCTCCCATGGAACAGCTGGTAATTTCGAACTACTGTAAATAAAGAACCCAAATGTTGTCTGAACCTATGTCAAAATGAATGGAGTTAGTGCTCCTACTGTAGACTGCAGCTTTCTACAAACCAAGAGTGTTAGAATTTAAGCATTCATACAGAACCAAAACCAAACCAAAACACCCATTTATGTTTTGAGAAATAAAAACATTTCTTAATATGACCAATAAAATCTATTGCCATGATTTAACAACAAAAAGACAATGAAGCAACCCAATGAAAAAATCAGTAAAGGACTTGAATAGAAATTTCACCAGAGGATCTTCAGACAGCAGTAAGCACATTAAAAGGTATCCAAGGTTGTTAATCACTGTTCATTGTCACCAAGTTGATTCTGACCCATAGTGATCCTGTATGACAGAATATAACTGTTTCATAGGGTTTCCTAGGTTGTAATCTGTATGGGAGCATATTGCCAGGTTATTTCTCCCAGAGTGGCTAGGTAGATGTGAACCTACTGTCCCAGCTGGGTGATTAACCATTGTGTCACCGGGGTCCTTCATTAGAGATTTAAAAAACAAATGAAAAAACCCCACTACTGTGGAGTTGATTCCTCCTCACAGGGACTCTTTATAGACCCTGTTAGCCATTTTGTTGTTGTGTGCTTTCCAGTCAATTCTGACTTTTAGCAATGCAGTATAGTGTTTCCAAGGAGCAGTTGGTGGGTTTGAATCTGCAACCTCACTGCGGTGGCAATCCAGTGCTTATACCACAGCACCACACCAAGAATCCTATTAACCCATGTTGTTATTATTGTCAGATGCTGTCGAGTTGGCTCTGACTAATAGTGACCATATATGCAACAGAATGAAACATTGCTCTATCTTGCATTCATCACAATTGTTATGTTTGAGTCCATTGTTGCGGCCATCATGTCAATCTGTTTCTTTGGGGGTCTTCCTCTTTTGTGGTAACCCTCCACTTTATCAAGCATGATGTTTTTTTCTAGTGTCTGGTCCCTTCTGACAATATGTCTAAAGTATGAGAGACAACGTCTCTCTACTAACGTACTTTCTGACTGTATGTCTTCCAAGACAGATTTGTTTGTTCTTCTAGCAGTCTGTAGTACTTTCAATATTCTTCTCCAACACCACATCCAATGCATCGATTCTTCTAAGTCTTCCTTATTCATTGTCCAACTTTCACATGCATATGAGATAATTGAAGACACTATAGCTTTGGTCAGATGCACCTCAGTCCTCAAACTGCTATCTTTGCTCTTTGACCTCTGAAACAGGTCTTGTGCAGCAAATGTGCCTAATGAAATAGGTCTTGATTTCTTGATGTCTGCTTCTATAAGATTAATTATGGATCTAAGCCAAACAAAGTTTTTGAAACTTCCATTTTTTTTCTCTGTTTATCATCATGTTATTTATTGGCCCAGTTGTTTTCATTTTCTTTGCACTAAGGTGCAATCCATACTGAAGCCTATAAGTCTTTAATATTCATCAGTAAGTCTTTCAAATTATCTTGGTTTCTAGAAAGCAAGTTTGTGTCATTTGCATATTACAGGTCATTAATGAGTCTTCCTCCAGTTTTGATCCTTGTCATAGTTCACACAGTCGAAAGCCTTTACATAGTTAATAAAACACAAGTAAACATTTTTCTGGTGTTGTTTCAGCCAAGATCCAGCTGATGCTTCAGGTCCTCAACTGAAACTGGCTTGAACTTCTGGCAGTTCCCTGCCAATATACTGGTGCAGCCATTTTTGAATTATGCTTAGCAAAATTTTACTTGTATGTGATATTAATGATATTGTTTGATGATTTCTGCATTCCATTGAGTCTTCTATCTTTGTAATGGGTACAAATTTGGATATCTTCCAGTCAGTTAGCCATGTAGCTCTCTTCATATTTCTTGGCATAGCAAGGAGAACTTAAAATACTTACTGATGAATATCAAAGACCACAGCCTTCAGTATGGGTTGCACCTTAAAAGTACCATGGACTGCCAGAATAACCAACAAATTTGTGTTGGAAGAAGTATGTTCCTTAGAAGCCAGGATGGCAAGACTTTGTCTTACTTTGGGCATGTTATTAGGAGGAACCAATCCCTGGAGAAAGACATTATGATTGGTAAGGTGGAGGATCAGAAAACAAGAGGTAGGCCCCAATGACATAGATTGGCACAGTGGCAGCAGCAATGGTGTCAAGCGTACCAGTGATTGTGAGGATGGCGCAGGACTGGGCAGTGGTTTTCTTTCTTTTTTTAAAGCGTGAGGTCACTTTGAGTTAGAACCAATAAGATGGCACCTAACAATAAATAACAAGGGGCAACATGTTGTTCTAATGTGGTACTATAAGATAAGCACTGGACTTCTAACCATAAGGTTCTTGGTTCAAACCCACAAGCCATTTTTCACTATATAGGATCACTAAATGGAGTCGTGATGTGGAACCGTAAGATAAACATTCGATCTCAAGGTCAATTTGAACCACAAGGTTGGTGGTTCAAACTCACCAGCTGCTCCTTGGACACTCTATACAGGGTCGCTATGAGTCAGAACCGACTCTACGGCACTTAAGATCAACAACATGATGGAAAATATACAGAATGATGCAGGAAGCATCAAAAGAAGATGAAAGAACTATATCAAAAAGAAGTGGCCAATGTTTAACCATTTCAAGAGGTAGCATATAATCCAGAACCTATGACACTGAGGGAAGAGATAGGTCCAAGCTGCACTGAAGGCATTGGTGAAAAACAAGGTTCCAGGAATTCATGGAATACAAATAGCAATGTTTCAATAAACTGATGTAATGCTTGAGGTGCTCACTTGTCTATGCCAAGAAATGTGGAAGACAGCTACCTGGATAACTGATTGGAAGAGATTGGAATTTGTGCCCATTCCAAAGAAAGGTGACCCAACAGAATGCAGAAATCATCAAAGAATATTGTTAATATTTCACACAAGTTAAAATTTGCTGAATATAATTTAAAAATTGTTGTAGCAGTACATCAACAGGGAGATGACAGAAATTCAAGCTGGATTCAGAAGAGGATGTGGTGTGAGGCATATTATTGCTGATATCAGATGGCTCTTGGCTGGAAGCAGAGAATACCAGAAAGAAGTTTGCTTGTGCTTTATTGACTGAGCAAAGACATTTGACTGTGTGGATTATAACAAACTATGGATAACGTTGTGAATAATGGGTATTCCAGAACAATTATACTCATGAAAAACCTGTACATAGACCAGAGGCAGTATTTCAAACAGAACAAGGGGAAACTAAATGGTTTAAAATGTGGAAATGTGTGTGTCAGGGTTGTATCCTTTCAGCATATTTATTCAATCTGTCTGATGAGTAAATAATACAAGAAGCTGGATTATATGAAGAAGAACATGGCATTAGGATTAGAGGAAAACTCATTAACAACCTGTGATAGGCAAATGACACAACCTTGCCTGCTGGAAGCCAAGAGAATTTGAAAGACTTACTGATGAACATCAAAGACTACAGCATTCACTATGGATTGCACCTCAGTGTAAAGAAAATGAAAATTCTCACAACCGGATCAGTAAATAATGACATGATAAACTGAGAAATATTGAAGATGACTAAGTCCTCAATCAATGCTCATGGAAGCAGCTGTCAAGAAATCAAATGACGTATTGCATTGGGTAAAACTGCTGCAAAAGACCTCTTCAAGGATTAAAAAGCAAAGATGTCAATTTGAGGACTAAAATGAGCCTGACCCAAGCTATGGTATTTTTAATAGCTTCATATGCCTGTAAAAGTTGAATAATGAATAAGGGAGATTGGAGAAGAAAGATGCACTTGAATTTCTGGTGTTGACAAAGAATATGGCAAGTAACAAGGACTGATAGAAGAACAATAAATCTCTCTTAGAGGAAGTAGAGCTAGAATGCTCCTTAGAAGTGAGAATGGCGAGATTTTATTTTTCATACTTTGGACACATTTTCAGGACTAGTCTTTCAAGAAGGACATCGTGTTAGGAATAAGGGAGAGTCAGTGAAAAAGAGGAAGAGGCCTTCTATCCCCCATGAGACAGATTCACTCAATGACCACAACAATGGGATCGAAGGTAACAATAATTGTGAGGCTAGTGTAGGACCAGGCAGCATTTTATTCTGTTGTACATCGGGCAGTTATATGTAGGAACAGACTTGATGGCACCTAACAACAACAACAAAGATGGCTATGATTAAAAATGTGTTGATGAGGTTGTGGGGAAACTGAAACCCTTACCCACTGCTGGTAGGAGTGTAACATTGTATATCCAGTATGACAATCGGTTTGGCCTTTCCTTAGAAAGTTGAACAAAAACTACCATATGACCCAGTAATACCCATCCTAGCTATAAATACAGAAGGACTGATGGCAGCAATGTAAATAGAAACCGGTACACAATGCAGTATACTTCATGAAACATGGAAACAACTGAAATGTCTATCAACAGATGAATGGATAAATAAAACATGATATATATGAACACACTCTTGTCCCTAAAGCATAATGAAGTTCTGACACATGATACTGTCTGGATGAACCTTGAAAACATCATACTGAGTGAAATAAGCCAATTGTGAAAGTACAATTACTATATGATTTTACTTATACAAAATATATAGAAACTAAAGAATATTAGTGAGCAGGAAGGTGGGGGAAAGAAAGTTTTTCTTAGAGGGCATTCATTGAGTTTATGCTATGTTAATGGTGATGGAATAATTTGGAAAAACATATCCGTATTGTTTGCATACAGGTAGAATGTAATCAGTGTTAGGATACATGCAGAAATTACTGAATTGATGGATATTTTGTTGTACATATTTTCATCAAACAAAACAACAAAAAAAGCAATTACCATCGAGTCGATTGAGTCTAACCCCAGTTACCATGAACACAGACTTGTGTTCCTGGATGACTCTTCCCCACCTCTATCCCACCCCTTTCTTCACCTGATTATATTCTACTAGTTGATCAGACTGAAGATTGTTTATCCCTTCCTCAGGGAAGCCATTTCTTACCTTTCTGACAAGTTCAAATCCTCTAGCTATTTTTTCTCATAGAATCATCAACCTACCGTTTGTAGAACTTATCCTAGTTGCAATTTAAAATGTATTTTTGTGGTTATTTGGTTATTATCTATTTATGCCTGTGTATTGTTATTATTGTTATGCCATTGAGTTGATTCCAGGGACACTGTCTAATGTATAAATAAAGAGAAGGTGTTTTACTTCTACATATCTTTTTTTGGGGGGTTGTTTTTATAACTCTCATTGCAAAGGGTAACTGATCACTTATTCATGAATTATTTGAATAATTTATGCTCTCTCCAAGAGGGCAAAGACCATGCATGCCGAGTTTTACTCATCATTGTGAATATTCCTGCTCCCTGCAACCACTAAAAAACTTGTTTGATACTTATGTGAAGCCCAATAATTAATTGTTAACTGTGTGATAGCAGAGTTAATGAGACTTTCCTTCTAAATTCTAAAGAATAGCTTATTTCAATGAATGTCTCAGTAGCATGATTAATAAACAGATTGTCTAGATATCTGAACAATCCTTCCTTTTCCTTTGTTTTGCAACTTGACCTTGTTGTTGTTAAAGTGCTGTTGAGTTTAGTGTTCCTACTCACAGTGATCCTATATAGAAGTTCTGAGGAATGGCTGGTAAGTTTGTGGTTCAAACTGACCTTGAGTCTAGTGCTTATCTTACAGTGTCTCTTGCAAAATCTCATTTGTATTTGGGTATGCTCTTCTGATCTTTTGAAGTGGGATATTTAAAGGAATCACATTATGTTGTGTTAGCCAGCTTACCTGCTTATCTCTCTTTATTTTCACTCACCTATCGGTCTTTTCCTTTTCTGTCTGTCACTGACACAGTCCTTGTTGAAATCCCTTTCTACTTTTCTTTTTAGGCCAGTCTTATAGTATTCCCAACATCTGGTATGGTTTAGAAGGATTCTTGTCTGGAATACAAGTTCTTTCCAGGCCATAATATAAATTTCTAGTAAAAACAAGTGAATGAATATATAGCAAGAAAGAGCATTTCACAAGGAAGTTGCCCTGGAAGTGAGCTGTTGTAGTAAAAAAAAAAAAAAAGGCATTTGCCTATTATTTAGTCCCAGTAGCCTGATCACTCCTGTCCCATCCGAACTTGTGCGGTTTGCTGTTCCCGTGCT
>NW_006408647.1:3558224-3560529 GCF_000296735.1 Chrysochloris asiatica
TTTTTTTCCTGCAGGTGTGAATTTGTTTGCCAGTCCCCCTGCCCCGCCCCGTTCAGGAGTCTAAGGATTCATTCATTGACAAAGAAACTTCTTGACAGTGTTTTGAAGAAGCATGACAAATCCAGCTGCCAGTCTAGAGGAACCACCACTGTTTCCCAGTGACCAGCACTGCTTGGGTGGCACATTGCCAGGACTCTCTCCTTACAGGATCATAGTGCTAATGTAGCATTTGGATGGAATGACACCCTTGCTGAGTAAGTTTCCAGAAATCATTTTTATATCTCCATTCTTCCATCCCTCCTTTCCCCCCACCAACTCTCTTCCTACCTCACAAAACCGCCTGGGGCCTCTTGAATCTTTTGCTGCAATCTGTGTCTCCATCCATGACAGAGAGAAAGGAAAGAATCAATTATGTTATATGTTTGAATCAAATAAGTTCATTATGTTATAAAAGTTTGAGAGTTTGACAATAGTTTACAAACACCTTGGGATAGATGTGGCAGAAGTGTAGACATAATGCTCTTTAGAAGGGAGGACGGCAAGACTTCTTCTCATACACTTTGGACAAGTTATCAGGAGGGACTAGTCCCTGGAGAAGAGCATCACACTTGGTAAAGTAGAGGGCCAGTGAAAAGAGGAAGACCCTCAATGAAATGGATTGACACAGTGGTTGCAACAATAGGCTCAAACATAGCAATGATTATGAGGATGGCATAGGACCAGGCAGTGTTTCATTTTGTTGTACAAAGGGTTGCTATGAGTCAAAACTGATTCAACAGCACCTAACAACATCAACAGATGTGCCTGGCAATGGGAAATATGCATGGGAAACACCATTATGAAAATGTATTCTTTGAAAATAAAGGATGACAGCATACAGGCCCAAACCCCAAAAGCTTAACAGAAATTCTCATAAAACTGTAGGTAGGCTTATATTGTATAACACAAGTTTAAAACTCTGGATCGGGGCCGAAAACATCACCTGCTTTAGGTCTTCAGATAGACACTTAAGATCTTCAGAATAATAGAATTGACCAGCACAAGACTTTAAGATTACGTTGTAACTGTAGACTGTCAACTTGGGGGTAGCTGGTAAAGTAATTTGTGGTTTCTTTTTGTCTGTTTTAATTGATGGTATTTCTCTGCACTGAGCCTTACAGGAGAAATTGAAACACAGCTGCTGCGTTGTAAACCCACACAGTGAAAGAAACAGTGCCCAGTGAATAACAAGAAAGTCTCCAGCATGATTCCTCTAACAAGTCTGCTTGCTTCCTTTACTGGAATCCTTTCCCTGTGGTCTTAGTGCTGATTCATGCAAACCTAGCTCTGAGGGCAGTGGGACTTAAAATTCAAGGACACATTGGAGTAGAAGGGAGCCCATAACTTCTTGTTGGGAATTAGACAAGATGAATCAACAAAGAAGGCTTGGGACATGAGGTTCAAAATCCAAGTCAAGACTCATGCCTGAGAGAATGTACCTGGTTAATCTTATTTGATTATGTTATTTTCTTACTATTTGTGATTCTTTTAATATTTATGAGGGTAAGTAAAAAAAAATATTGCTATAAAAACATAGGAACCTTTATTAAACAAAAATATCAAAATGTAAGGGTATTATTTCTTGGCATATTTTCCTCTCTTGTTTGTTGTTAAGTACTGTCGAGTTTGGTCTGACTCATAGCAACCCTGTATAGGGATTCTGAGAAATGGGTGGTGAGTTTGAACAGCTGACCTTGAGGTTCAAACTGACCTTGTGGTCCTGTGTTTATCCTGCAGCACCACACCAGGACTCATTCTAGGTCTCTATATTTCTAAAGGCCGTGTGTCTGCCTTTCTAACCCTTTTCTAAAAAATTCTGTGCTCCTGGATTTATAGCATATCAAATGGCAGTTTTGGCATACTTGTGAGACCCAAATATTGTTCCTTGAAAGGTTCTTTGAGTTTGGGGAACAAAAAGAAGACTAAAGGAATAAGATCAGGGCTCTTGGTGGATGGGATGAGGTTTCCCAACAACATTCTCATAGGATAACCTCTGAAGAATAGGCAGATACATTGTCATGAAGGGAAAGCAAAATAAAACAAAACAACAAACCTTGGTGCAACACTCTCACATTTTCTCATCAATGAAGACTTCAATTTTCTTAAAATTTCTTCATAATAAGACCCCATGCTTATCTGGTGTCCTTCAACAAAATCAATCAAAATGACCTCTTTGGAATGCCAGAAAACAATTGTCGTACTTTCTAAGTTGACCTCTCCACCATGATCTTCTTGGAAGCCAGTTTTATTGGACCTTTTTTTTTTT
>NW_006408647.1:3563789-3564832 GCF_000296735.1 Chrysochloris asiatica
CCTATTATTTAACTATTTTGCACATTAATAATGCAGCTTTGGAAGTAAAAAATCAAGGTGTGAGGTGAGAGTAGCAATGGCTGTGATGGTTAAGATTATAAGCCAGTTTGGCTGGCCCATGAGTCTCAGTGGTTTGGCACTTACGTAATGATGTAGCTATGTTCCATTTTGGAATTGATGTAGTCCTCATCCATTTTTGCATATTGTCTGTTTTTGCATAATGACCTGGTCTTTAGACTGTAACCATGTGATAAGTGAGGAGTTTGTGTATAGCTTCTTGTAGCTCTTGAGATTGATGACAAGCCACATTTTCATCTCTCCTTCTCCTTGGCTTGAAGGAGAAAATCTCAGGGTAACAATGTTCTTCCAAGCTTGGCTTCACCCTCAGGATTTACTAAACCATATGTATGGTGACCTTTAGGGTAGCCTGGCCACTAGTCTACCCCAATTTGATTAATGAGACCCAGACACTGTTTAAAAAAACATGGTAGTGATTAGAACATTCAAATGGTTGAAAATTAGAGTTCTGACAGTTAAAGGGGAAGTAACAGGGTGAGTAAATTCACCTGATCAGATAATCCAGCTATTTAGAAAAAGGAATAGCTCAAGTGTTCCAAATAAATACAATTTGATGGTATCAACGTGTTGCTTTAATGTTGTGGTTAAGTACCATTGAGTCAGTTACAACTCAGAGAGTTTCTGAGAAGCAGTTGATGGGTTTGAACCGCCGGCCTTGTGGTTCACAGCTCAGTGCTTATCCTTTAGTGCAATTAAGATGTTCTATATTCATTTGTACATATATTCCATTTGCCTATTAAACTCTGAGCTTCTTGAAGATAGAGACTGGATTTCTGTTTCTCTTATTTCCCTAGCTGAATAGGCACTATGCTTTTTAAGTGATGAGCTGACTGACTTACCAAATGAAAGTTGATATGTCAGGAAGTGTGAGCTTTTGATTAATGTACAGATGTCACAACCTTTTATAGTAAAATTCCTGGGGATTGCAGACCTGGTAGGTAGCATTGTGTGTACATTATTTCTTC
>NW_006408647.1:3584521-3586557 GCF_000296735.1 Chrysochloris asiatica
GTTCTGACTCGATGGCACCTGACAACAACAACAACGACAACAATGTTGTAAAAAGTTAAGGTTTTTCTAATAAAAGGAATCTTTTATGAAGGTTATGGGGTCTGGTAAAGGGAAATTATTCATTGGGCCAGAGGGTTGTTGTTAAGTGCCATTGAGTCATGTCCAAATGTATAGGATTTCCAAGGAGCAACAGGTGAGTTGGAACTGCCGACCTTGCAATTCAAAGCAACCTTAACGTCAGGCGATTATTCTATGGTGCCACAACAGGACTTATTCTTAATAGCTTCCCAATTTATTTTCTAAGCATCGTCTAGTAGTGCAAATGATTAACACACTTTCTGCTTAAAGAAAGGTGGCAGGTTAAAGTCCACCCAGAGATACCTTGCAAGAAAGGCCTGGATATTTACTTCTGAAAAAAATCAGCCATTGAAAACCCTGTGGAGCACAGTTCTACTCAGACATTCATAGGGTCATCAGTAGGAACGGACTCAATGGCAACTGGTATTTAGTGGTTTAATTTTATTTTATGCCTCTAGCTCTTTTCCTCTTAATCATCCAGTGCATCATTGCCAGATCAATTTTCCAAAAGCACCAGGTGTTTGCCAGTTCTTTAGACATAAGCACTCAATTGCTCTAACTTATTTAGATTCCCTTAGTTCAGTATTCAACACCATCCATTATCTGTCTTACTCTTTCTTATGGGTCTCCCAGAATTTCAATTAAATAGGTTACTCACCGTTCCACCAACTCTGCCTGTGCTTCTTCTACCTCTAAGTTGCTCCTGTATATCATATGCAGTACCACATATCTAAATCTGTCCCATTTTACAAGTCCCGGTTTAAAAGCTGTCTTGTCCATGAAAGTCTCCTTGAATAGTGATTGGAACTGTTATCTGCCACTGTTTTCCCATGGCACTCTGTTTTATATTTCTTGGAATACTTACCACTTTCTATCTTTTGCCATTCTTCGTTGTGTACTGAATTGAAAGATTCAGGTGGTTGATGCAGCTGAATGCTCAGGGTCAGACAGCATGGATTTTACTCCTAGCTTTGATTATTTCTGTGATCTGGGTTATTAACCCTTTTAAGCCATTGGTAAAGTTCTGGCTATTATCATACCTACCTCATAGGTTTTTCATGACAACAAATTGAGATAATAAATGTAGTATACGTAACTCTGGGAATCCTGGTGTGGTGTTGTAGGATAAGCACTGGACTCTAATCACAAGGTCAGTGGTTCAAACTCAGCAGCTACTCCTTGGAAACCCTGTACAGGGTCATTGTGGGTTGGAACCAACTCTTAACAGCAACAGCAACTTCATCTGGTGGCCAGCATATACTAAATGCTTTAAAAGGGAGGTTACTATATTTATTATTATTATTATGATTTCTCTTCTAGACCATAAACTCATTCAGGGATTAATCTACATATATAGCAGAATCAGCATGTTTTGTTTTTTGAAAGCCAGACATTGTATATTTTATGCTTTGCGGGACACATACATCTTTGTTACAAATTTTATTTGTTTTTGTTTACAGTCTTTAAAAATGTGAAAACTATCCTTGTCTCCCAGGCCAAACAAAAACCGGATCTGACTTCTGCTATAGAGCCCAGAGCACACAAGAAGTTATGTTTGTTTCCTACAGTTGCTGTGACAAATTTCGAAGAATTGGGTGGCTTAAAACTGCAAAACTTTGTTCTTTCACTGTTCTGGAAACTATAAGCCCCAAATCCAGGTGTTGGCAGGGCCATACTCACTCTGGAGTCTGTGGGGAACAATCCATTTTATGACTTTCTCTTAGCTTCTGGTGCTACTGGCAACCCTTGGCCTTCCTTAGTTTGGAGATGGATCACTGCAAGCTCTGGCTCTGTGTAGAGTTCTCTCTGTCTCTGTATCTCTTCTCTTCTTATCAGAACACCATTCGAATTGGAATAGGGCTCACCCTATTCTAGTCTGTTGTTGTTGTTAAGTGCTGTCGAGTCGGTTCTGACCCATAGCGACCCTGTACAGGGTTTCTGAGGCTGTAAATCTTTAC
>NW_006408647.1:3588075-3589520 GCF_000296735.1 Chrysochloris asiatica
GACACATAGCAACCCTCTATAGGGTTTCCGAGGAGCAGCTGGTGAGCTTGAACTGCTGATTTGCAGTTCAAACACCTTTGCAGTCTGGTGCATTAACCCACATTGCCACATTTTAAGTAACCAATGTTTAAGTTGCCCGTCCCTATCACTCCTGCATACAGAGGGGGTAGGATGAAGACATTTTTCCTCTCAGTTGGTATTTTGAGCTACTACATCCATAAGTATAGGTCAAGTTCATCAAATTGGAGAAATTTACACTTGTTTTCTTTATCAAAAATTTTAATCTTCATTTAGTGGAGTTGTGATTTTCAAGCCATTGAAGCTAGGTCAAATGGGTACTATCTGCAAGTTTGGGTGTTCTTGTGTGTCTCCTGTAACTTCACATCAGATGGATGCTCCACTCTTAGCTCTACCTTCTGTGGCTAGATCCTTGTCTGTGGGCTCAGGAGACCTCAGGTCTCACCATACTTAAGACCAACCAGCCTTTCCTCTTCTCTGTTTCATCTCTAGGTCGATGGGTGTCTCATATCTTCATTGTTGCCTTTCCCCCGCTTCCACTTACCAGTATAGACCAACATGGTTACTAGCAAGCTTACACGGATGCTCCTGTGTTCCCTTTGAGTTTAAGTCTTGAAGGGGAGGTTGTCCTGAAGGGACTTGATTGCTTTCCTTGATGGCTTTCCAGCAAACAACTTGGCTGTGCTCATAGAAGCCATTCAGATTGCCATTTTTGTTTTTGATTTTGATTTTTCCTGCTGGTCTTTCTTTCAAGAAGTATCTTTTGTGATTAGACCTTTTTCTAAAGGTACCCTCATGCTCGACTCTTGGTTCTGCTGCTGCAGATCCTCTACCACTCCTGCTGCTTCTCTGTTGTCACAGCTGTCTGTCTCAGAGTGAGCTCAGTGAGCAGGGATCTCAGGGTCCACAGGATGCACTCCATTCCTGGCTTTTCTTCCTCCATTATTGAGTTTTATTGTTGCTGTTAGGTGCCACTGAGTCAATACTGATTCAGACCTACCCTATGAACAACAGAATGGAACACTGCCTGATCCTGCACTAATCTCACAATCTTTGCTACATTTGAGACCCTTGCTGCTGATGCTGTGCCAATCCATCTCCTTGGGGGTCTTCCTCTTTTTCTCCGACTCTTCACTTTACCAAACATGCTATCTTTCTCCAAGGACAGGTCCCTTCTGAAAATATGTTTGAAGTATAGAAGACATAGTGTGTCCATTCTGGTTTTCAAGGAGCACTCACTCTGGCTGTACTTCTTTCAACACAGATTTGTTTGTTCTTTTGGCAGCCCATGGTACCTTTAATATTCTCCAACACCATAACTGAAATGCATCAATTCTTCTGAGGGCTTCCTTATTCACTGTCCAACTTTTGCATGCATAAGAGGTTATTGAAAATATCATTGCTCTGATCAGGTGCATCGTAGTCCT
>NW_006408647.1:3591300-3593064 GCF_000296735.1 Chrysochloris asiatica
CGTTGCCCATCCCTGTCAACCCTGTGTACAGAGGGGGTGAGAATGATCATTGCTGTGAAGATTCATTCCCTCTTTTAACTACTGCAGCCATAAGTGTAGGTCAAGTTCATCAAATTGTAGCAGATTACACTCCCCTCCCCCCCTTCTTTCTTCCTCTAGTCCAGTTCTGATCACCTAGCCATTGAAGCTAGGCCAAATGGGTACTGTCTGCAAGTATGGGTGTACTTGTGTGTCTCCCCTCACTTTATATCAGCTGGATGCTTCACTCTCTGCTTTAGTCCTCTGTGACTATGTCCCTGTCCCTGGGCTCAGGAGTCCCCAGGTCTCACTATCTGCTGGCCAACCAGGTTGTGATCCAGGTTGACAGGAGTCTATTGAACATGGTCGGACTTAGCCCACAGCTTCATTGCTATTTCTCCCCGACTTCTCCTTATCGGTAGACCAACGTGGTCACCAGCAAGATTACATGCCTGCTCATGTATTCCCTTTGAGTTTCAGTCTTGGAAGGGGGTTTGCCCTGAAGGGACCTGATTGCTTGTCTTGATGACTTCCTGGTGAATAACTTGCTTGTTCTTGTAGTAGTCAATCAGACTGCCATTTTGTTTTTTCCTGCAGGTCTTTCTTTCAAGATGTATCTTCTGTTCCTCTAACCACTCCTATCTAGTCTACATGTGGAAATGTCCCACCTCAGAAGATTCTGGATGGGGATCAGGATTCTACCTATGCAATGCAATGCAAAGGCTCCACAGGAAGCCTCTTTCATTGGGCATGTTCTAGCCCCATTTTAGGTATTCCAATCAGTTATAGGCTGAAGACAGGCTTACAAGCTTACAAGTGATGTTTCTGGCTATTCCTTTCTTTCCCCTTCAAGTGTCTTTTGATGCACATAAGTTTTTGATTTTTAGTATGTCCCAATCATCTATTTCATCTTCTTTTGTTTGTACAATTTTTACAAAGTTTGGTAGTCTGTGTGTGCTCTGAATTGTTGTTGTTGTTATGTGCTGTTGAGTCAATTCCATCCCATAGCGACCCTGTATAGGGTTTCCAAGGAGCAGCTGGTGAGTTTGAACTTCCAACCTTGCAGTTAAAATGAATTTGTAGTTCAAACGACTTTGCAGTCTGGCATATTAGTTCACAGCTCAAATTTGTCCCTCTTTTTTCATTGATGGCCTTTATAATTCTGGGATTCACATTTAGGTTTTTAATCTATGCTGACTTGGTTTTTGTATACGGTGTGAGGTAAAGGTCTTGTTTCAATCTTTTGCATATCACTTTCTAGTTCTGCCAACACCATCTGTTGAAAAGACTATCTCCTCCCATGCAATATACTTAGGCCCTTTGTTGAAAATAGGTTATGGGTTAATTTCTGGATTCTTGATTCTGTTCCACTGATCTATGTATCTTTCATTGTACCAGTACCACACTGTTTTGACCACTGTAGCCATATTTGTTCCATTTTCTTTTGATGCTTTCTGCATCATTCAATATTTTGCTCATAGACTCCTTTAGTGTTTCAAGTTGAGGCTTGACGTTTTTTGTTTTTTTTTTCCATTTCCTCAGCTTGAGAAACACTGAGGGTGTCCTTCCCTTTTGGTTTTCTAATTCCAGATCTTTGCACATTTTGTTTTAATATTTGACTTTATCTTTTCAAGCTGACCTTTGAAATTCTTCATTCAACTCTTTTATCTCCTCATTTCTTCCATTCGCTTTAGCATTTTTACACTGGAGAGCAAGCTTCAGAGTCTCTTCTGACATCCATTTTGA
>NW_006408647.1:3593444-3595367 GCF_000296735.1 Chrysochloris asiatica
GCTATGGTACTTTACAATAACAATGTGGAGCTTTTTCACTGTCTCTTTCCACAGATGTAGTCAATTTGATTTTTGTATATTCCATCTGGTGAAGTCAGTGTCTATCGTCCTCTTTTATGTTGTTTAAAAGAGGTATTTATTTGCAATGAAGAATTCATTGGTTTTGCAAAATTCTATCATGCAACCTCCACCATTGTTTCTATCACCAATGCCATATTTTCCAATGACTGATATTTTCTTTTTGTTTCCAACCTTTGCATTCCAATCACCAGTAATTATCAATACATCTCAACTGCAATTTGAGATTGAAAAAGTTGCTAGAATTCTTCAATTTCATCATTACTGTCTTTAGTGCATTAACTGGTCCTCCTTGTATGTGTGTGGCTATTATCCTATCACAGACAGTGTTATACTTCAAGACAGATTTTGATATATCTTTTTGATGATGTATGTGAGTGATACCATTCTTTTTCAATTTGTCATTCCCAGCATAGTAAACCATGTGATTGTCAGATTCAAAATGGCCAATGCCAGTCCATGTCAGCTCAATGCCTAGGATATTGATGTTTATGCATTCCATTTGATTTTTGACAATATCCAGTTTTCCTAGATTTATATATCATAGGTTCTATATTCTGATGATTAATGGATGCTTACATCTAGTTATCTTCAATTTGAGTTGTGCCCCATCAGCTAACGAAGTTCCTGTACATTTTACTCCATTTGCATCATCACAGTCAATTCCACTTTGAGGAGGCAGCTCTCCCACAGTTGCATTTTGAATGCATTGCTGTCTGAGGGTCTCATCTTCCAGCACTATATCTAACAAAAGTCCAGTACTCTTAATCATTTTTCTATAGTCAATATTTTTGTGCTATCTGACAGTGTTGCTTTGTTTTTCATACGATTTTTAATTACTAAATATTCGGAAGTTGTCCGTCTCTCCTTCCTCCTAGGCTGTATTCTCCTGGAAGCTCAGCTGAAACCTGTCCACTGTGGGTGACCCTGCTGGTATGTGGCAAAGCTGTTCGAATCACAGTAACAAGCAAGCCACCACAGTATGATAAACTGATAGATTTATGGTGGATTCTTGAGTTTATGTAATGACTATTCATGTTTCTCCATGACTGTGCAAAATCTTTGTTCCCAGAATAACTGTAATTGAATATCTAATTAATACAGCCTTACTGTGGAAAAAGAAAATGAGAATGTTGGTATTATCATAGCCTTTTCCCTGCTCACTGCAGTTATATATCAACTTCTGGGATAAGCTATTTTTTTTCTTTCTGCCTTGATCTAGTCAGAGCAGTTTCCTTATCTCTATTAGGCCCTTTCCCATAACTTTATAGGAATGTGTATGAGACTGAATGGCTTACCTCTGAGAAGTATTATTACTAGTGACTCAGACTGCGTCTCTGCTTCCTTTATAAAGTCTGTTTTAGAAACTAATTGATATGACATTCTAAATTTGAAGCAGACATTGAAGAAAATATGTGTGTATTTTCATTCTTATTTTAAAACATCCTTGTATCTTTTCTTTAAGTACTCAATAACTGTGAGGCTGATGTTTATTCTTTATATTAAATGAACTCTACAAATTCACACTGGTTTTCTCACCAGAGGTAAATGAACATTAATTTCTATACATTTGAGATTCTTAAAAACAAGTACCTTCACACTTTGAAAGGAAATGAAATGACTCTTCCCTGAGAAGAACTGAAGTATCCACTAGGTGTTGCTGCTGTACTCTAAACTAGCCAAAAGAGGGCAAAGAAATAAGCAATAATAGTTTTTCCTAACAATTAATTAATTCCCCACTAGAAGAACAAACAAATTGTGTTGGAAGAAGTACAGACAGAATACTTCTACTTTACCTAGCATGACGTCAGCAAAAAAAAAAAAAAAAGAAAAAAAAAGACAAGG
>NW_006408647.1:3595772-3597547 GCF_000296735.1 Chrysochloris asiatica
TTCAAACGCACCAGCCACTATGAGTTGGAACCATCATGAGGGCACTTAACAACAACAGTGCAATTGGTAAGTCAAGCAAGCAAAGAAAAAGTTACTTGATATGATTTTAAAGAAGATATCATTTTGTAACCTTTTGTTCAAATATGGAAAAAAATGTCTTAGAAGAAAAGCTAAAACGTCAAGATTATTTTTTGTTGTTGTTTTTTGGTAAAACAAACAAAAAGAACATATAAAATAGAAATTTTCAGAGAGCTAAAAAAAATTTTTTTTTAATTAAGTATATGCATAGCCTTTATATAGTGCTGTGCTCTGGGTAGTATAAATATTTAATATACTTGGCTGCTAACTGAAAGATTGGTTGCTACAGTCTGCACAGAGTTTCCTCAGAAAAAAGGCCTGGTGATCTAATTTAAAAAATCAGCAATCGAAAACTCTATACAGTGCAATTCTACTCTGACACACCTCTACTTCTGACTCATGGTTACCATGAGTCAGAATTGCCTTGATAGCAACAGGTTTATGCTTTTTAGCTATGTAGAAAAACTGTTGATTTACAAAACAGTGATCAATTTGGGAAGCTGGAAATATTCTTTAGCAATGAAATTGCGTCTTGAAAGAAAGAGTAAACCTAAATTTTTATTCCAGTTCAAAATTCAAGCTTTATTTATTTTATTTCCAGGCCTAGAGAGCAGTAATTGTTACCAATATAAAAGACAAAACCCATAAATTTTATGAGCCATGCTTTCATTTACTTTCTAGGGTGAAGATGCTGAAAAGTCCATGATGTTGCTGGTTATGGCAATACCCAAGACTCAAGTTTAAGAAGATTAGGAGGCAATCAGAACTTGTCTTCTATTAGTATAGTCATAACAGTTGTTCTATAAAGATAAAGTGCAATGACATGGAATATTTCTGTCCTAACATTAGTTTCCATTTTATGCTACTTGTGGGGAAGGAGAATTACTCAAACTGTGCACCTTTCCCTCTTCAGCAATGAATCCCACAATGAAAGCATTACTGCTGCCCTTGTACTTTCCTCTCATGGAACAAATTTGCAAGGTCTGTGGCAGTGATTCATGGTTCAGGAAAGACACACCTTTAAGCAAAGATGAAGAAAGAAGGAGATTATATGTTTAGTCTTTGCTATTTTTATCCTTCTGGTTTTCAGTTAAATTGTGACTTACCGTCATTTGCTTACGGTGACCTATTAATTCACCAAACAGAAGCTCCATTTGAGTCAAAGACTCGTTTTTTCAAACTTAAAAGAAAATAATCTATATGGTTTTATACTTCCCCTGTAATACGGTCTGTCATTTTTCTAATACTGCAAGTCTACTCAATAGGTCTGGACTCACCTCTGAATAAGTGAATAGTAGTATTTTCATTACAAATGAACAAAAAGATAAAAATAATTTTATTTTTCCTGGCTCTTGTTTATAATATACAGCTAAAATTACTATTGCCCTTAGGAAGTAGTTTTAAGATCAAGGCTGACCTTAATGGTATTGAAATATTTGAACCTTCTATTGTTGCATATGAAGTCCTGGTGTGGTGGTGTGGAATAACCACTGGATTGTTAACCTCAAGTTCCATGTTCAAACCCACCCGTTGCTCCTTGGAAACACTATACAGGGTTGATATGACAGCACTTAACAACAAGAAAGTTGTGTCATTGGAGAACAATTAGGCAGGTTTGCATGGGCTAAGTGGGACAGAGGTAAATAATGATGTATGTACAACCTTGGAACAACAGGGCTCTGGGATACAGAGATTGA
>NW_006408647.1:3597982-3604752 GCF_000296735.1 Chrysochloris asiatica
GGTCCCTTCAGGGCAAACCCCCTTCTAAGACTAATACTCAATGGGAATACACAAGACTAATACTCAATGGGAATACACAAGCAGATACTCAATGGGAATATATAAGCAGATATGAGCTCTGACTGCTGGTCACATTGGTCACCGATAAGGGGAAGTGAGGGAAAACCAGCAATGAAGCAGCAAACTAAGCCCTACCACGTTCAACGATTGGGGACTCTAGATCAAGAGAGGGAGAGGATGTGTGCTGACGACCAAGGGGAAGGCTTTCAGGGTATATCCTTTGGTTGGTTGATGATGCATGGAAGGGATTGTAACCATGGCAATGAAACAATATATGATAGGATGAATGTAAAGCTAATGTTCTCCCATGTAAACTATCACATAAGTCACAATAAAACATTAAGAAAGAAAGTTGTGTCATATAGCAGGACTTGGTGCCATAGAAGAATGGCACTTATATATTTAATTGTGTACACAGTTATTTTTTGAAGTTTTGGAATGTTTAATTATGAGTGAAGGTTTATAGAGTAGATCATCTGTTTTACATTCGACAGATCATAAACTTCATTTCATCTTGGTGATTGCAGTCCCTCTGCTTTCTCCCTGTGGTTCTTATTTCCATTCCACACTCATTTCAGTCATCACTTGTCTGTTAGTTTGTCATACTGTGGTGGCTTGTGTGTTGCTGTGATTCTGGAACCTATGCCACAGATATTTTAAATACCATCAGGGTCACCTACAGTGGAAAAGTTTCAGATGAGCTTCCAGACTAAGACAGATGAGGAGGAAGGAGAAATGGACTATTTCTGAACATCAAGTCACTGAAAACCTTATGAATAATAGTGGAACACTGGCACATAGCACCAAAATATTGAATATTGAAACATAATGAAGAGCACTAGAATATTGTCAGAATAGTGCCAGAAGATTAGTCTAAGATAATTAAAAAATGGCTGCAACAGTACATTGGCAGGGAACTACCAGAGATTCAAGCCGGATTCAGACAAGGATGTGGAATGAGTGATATTGTTGCTAATATCAGATGGATCTTGTTTTAAAGCAGAGAATACTAGAAAGATGTCTACCTGTGATTTATTGACTATGCAACAGCTTTCTACTGTGTGGATTATGACAAGCTATGGACTACACTGAGGAGTATGAGTATTCTGAAACATTTAATTGTGCTCATGAGGAACTTGTACCTAGACCAAAGGACAGCTGTTTGAAAAAAACAGGGGACACAAAATGGTATAAAATTAGGAATGATGTGCAGCAGGGTTGTATTCTTTTACCATATTTATTAAATTTGTATGCTGAGCAAATAATCCAAGAAACTGATTATATGAAGGAGAATGTGGCAGTAGGGTTAGAGCAAGACTCATTATCAACCTGAAATACAGAGATGATACAACCTTGTTTGCTGAAAATGAAGAGGACTTAAAAAAATATTTATTGATGAAGATCAAAGACATCAGCCTTCAATATGGGTTGCACCTCAATGTAAAGAAAACAAAAATTCTTGCCACTGGACCAATAAGTAATATCATGTTAAATGGAGAAAAGTTTGGAGTTGTCAAAAACTTAATTTTGTTTGGATCCACCATCAACACTCATGAAAAAAGCAGTCAAGAAATTAAACAATGTTTTGCGTTAGCCAAATGTGCTGGATAAGACCTCTTTAAAGTGTTCAAGAGCAAAGATGTCAGTTTGAGAACTAAGGTGCGCCTGACCCGAGCCCTGGTATCTTTAGTAACCTCATATGCATGTGACAGCTGGACAGTGAATAAGGAAGACCATAGAAGAATTGATGCTTTTGAGTTATGGTGTTGGAGGAGAATAGTAAAAGCACTATAGACTGCTAGAAGAAGAAACAAATCAGTGTTGGAAGAAGTACAACTAAAATGCTCCTTGGAAGTCAGGATGGCCAGACTTCCTGTTTCATACTTCAGATATATTGTCAGGAGGGACCAGTCCCTGGAGAAGGATATCATACTAGGTAAAGTAGAAGATCAGTGAAAAAAAGGAAGACCCACAATTAGATGAATTGGTACAGCGGCTGCAGCAATAGGCTCAAGCTTAACAACGATTGTGAGGATGGTGTGGGGCCAGGTAGTGTTTAATTCTATTGTTCATAATGTTGCTATGAGCTGGAATCGACTCGATGGCACCCAACAACAACTGTGTTCTGACCCTTATGAACTTTATCCTTAGGTCAGTGTGGCCTTTTTGAATTTTTTTCTCTTATTAATACAGTGTGCATTTGTCTTCCCTCTGTCAAACCCTGAACCAATTACTTTTCTTAGGCTGCCGGGGGAGGTACTTGGAAAAGAACATGTAAGGCAGGCAAAACACTGGGCAAAAAGCTATGGGAAGTGGAAAAGGCTCTTTCACATGGTGAAGAGGATGAGAAAGGCTGTCCCCAGACAAAACAGTCCTGTGGTCTCTGAGAGGCATGGCATAGATGAAGAGCTTCTGCTTTTGAGAAGAATTCCTGGCATAACCAATGTCAAGGCTCCCAAACACAGTCCCAATCCCAGCTCCAGAGCCAGCCACTCCAACTGTGCCTGCCCCAGACACAACGAATTTGGCTGCTGTGTCTATGTCCCTTGAGATGGTGCTGGTTTGGAAGCTTCGACTAGAGGTAAGTGAGGTCAGGGACTGTGGAGCTGTCAAGCTGCTGAAACTCTCATTGTCAGTGTCTGGGGTTGTTTCAAAACCACTGCACACAATGGTTGGCTCAGAAACTGAGAGGTGCTCCTGACCAGGGAAGGGGTGGAGACAAATTTGGTGCATGCGTGTATTTTCAGGGGAAGAGGGCCTGTGGCAGGAAACCTGCTACTTGTGCAGAGAAGGTTGACCATTTCATGGTAAGCGTACCTTACTAGTGTTGTTGTACTGCCTAATACCTATATACCACTTGGTTGAAAATTGGGTCATGGCATCAAATATTTTTTATTTGTTCATTTGTGAAATATAAGATGTAAATGGGGAACCACAGGGAGGAAGTAAGAAAACTGTTCTTGCAGGGAAGGGATTGTAATCATAGAGATGAAACAAAGCATATGATTTGTTGAATGTAAAGCTGATGGTCTTGTCTATGAACCTGCACTCAAGTTACAATAAAAAGTTAATATATAAAAAATTGGGCCACGAAGGTGAGTTCCATTCCAAATCTGAAGGATGGCTGAGGACCATAGTCTTGGAATCCTCCAGTCTCTTTATGACCAGTAAGCCCAGCCTTTTTAAAAATAATTTTGAGTTTTGTTCCACATTTTATCCCACTCTATCTGGGACCTTCTAATACGATCCTTTTCAGAGCAGTTTTTAGTCATAGCCAGATGTCTTCTAGGTCTGGTCTTAGAGTTGTGGAGACTGACGTTCATGTGTTCCATTTGTCCATGAGCTATGCTGATTACTTTTGAGGCCTCTAAGAGAAAAACTGTTCCATGCCTCTCTCCTAGCTTCTGGTGACTACCAGCAATCCTTGATATTCCTGGACTTATGGATGCGTCACCACAAAACTTCTTCCACATCATGATTCTGTCCCCATGTTGATTCTCACCTTTTATAAGACACCCCTAAAAGGGATTTGGACCACCCAACCTCATTAACTTAATTGATAACATCTTCAGATACGGATCCTAAATTCAAACAAGGTCACATTCATTGGCTCAACAGTGACATACCTGTTTTTTTGGAGGCAGAGTTCAATCTATAATAGGTACCATGATGTTTTACTTTCTGTACCTTTGTTAATGTTCATTTCTTTGCCTTGAGTGCTTGTATAGCTCTAGTACAGACCCTAATGCACTTAGTTTACATTATCTGTTTAAGTGTTCATATCCTCTTCTAGGTTATCAGCTTCTCAAAGTAAGGCAACAAGAAACAATCTGAAGAAAACTACCTCCTATTTCCATCACAAAATATATCAGCCTACTTGTATCTGTATCCAGATTCCCTGTCTTACTTTCCTACTACAATGGTTAGATGGCCACTGAGTCTATCTAAGGTCAGTCTAACTACATTAACACTGAATCCATCTCCTCTTATTTCTTCAGTGACTTTGTAGTTGTAATTCTTCCATCTACAACTTTGCATCTTTAGTTTCTTTCCCTTGCTGAATTATTCTTATCACTATACAAATATGCTGTAGTAGTTCTAATTTTAAAAATAAAGCAAAAACGAACTCACCTGACGCCATGACTTTTTTCTCCTGTGTATCTCTCAAGGTATCATTTCTTGTCTGTGTCTCATTTTGAGTAAAATTTTTTTCTTTTAACTTTATATTGTGAATTGAGTGAAGGATTACAGAGCAGATCATTCATTTTACATTCAACAATTATACACTTCATTTCACCTCAATGATTTCCATCCCCTCAATGTAGTATCACTTATCCTACTTCCTCCCTGTGTTTCTTGCTTCCATTCCTCTCTCCTACCCAACCTTTCTGTACTTTGTCTGTGGGTAAATGCTGCCCTTTTGATTTTGAATGGTTGACTATTCTACAGTGTGTATCCCTCACTAATGTTGATGTCCCCTATTGGTTGGCTATAAAATGAGCCATGAGGGTGAGTTCCAGACCTGAGAGGTGACCAAAGGCCATAGTCTCAGGATTCTACCAGTCTTTATCTGACCTATAAGACTGTCTTTTTTATATACTTTTGAGTTTTCTACATTTTCTCCCACACTATCCAGGACCTCCTAATGTGATTCCTTTAAGACCATTGGTGATGGTAGTTAGACATCATTTAGTTCTTCTGATCTCAGGATCATGGACACTGATGTTTACATGGTCCATTTGTCTATTGGATTAATTGTTTCCAAGCATCTTCAATTTTCATTCCTCTTCTTTCTTCTATACATGTAGAGACCAATAATTGCTCCTTAGGAAGACTTTCATGAGCTTTTAAAGCCCCAGTCATTATTCAACCAAGTAGAAGGTAAACATTGTCTTTGTTGAGTGTGTTATGTCAGTTACCATGTTGTCCCCTGAGACTACAGTCCTAGGCCCCATGCTAGAGTAAAATTCTTTAAAAAGTTTTCTACAACCGTTACCTCCATTCCTGTGTAGTACAAACAGTTACCATGCTCTGTTGCTAACCAAAAGGTTTGAGGTTTCAGTTGACTCAATCATCTTGTAAGAAAGGCTTGTTAACCTATTTCCAAAACAAAAACAAACAGCTATTAAAAATCCTATGGAGCACAGTTCTACTCTGAAAACACATGAAGTCATCATGACTCAGGGTCAGCTATGGCAACTGGCTTTCATTTCTTCTGATTTGATCCATCTTTCACCTACTATTCACCTAAAACCACTGTTTCAAGGTTACCAAAGTCCTTCATTTTGGCAAATACAATGATCAGTTTTGAGTCCTCAGTTTACTCACACTTTCATTTTCTTACCTAATTTATGTATTTTTCTTTGCATTTGACATAATTTACCATTTCCTCCTTCAAAAAACTTTTTATTGTAAAAGATATCACATCAGCAGAAAAGTTATCTATCTGTCTATCTATCTAGCTAGCTAGCTAGCTACAAATTAAAGAAGAATAATAGCAAACTGAGCACCTGTGTAGCCATATCCAGATGAAGAAGCAGACTGGTACTCGTACTTTAGAAGTCCTCCAGGCAGCCCTTCCCAATTTATCCTCCTTTGCTGTAGGATGATAAACATTGTACTCCCAGTCATTAAGTTGGCAGTTCAAACTCACCAGCTGCTCCTTGGGAAGAAGATGAGGCTTTCTGCTCCAGTAAGGATTATAGCCAAAGAAATCTTATACAGGATCACTATAAGTTGGAACCACCACTCATCAGTCAGTTTTTTTGTGCTGTCAGTTTTCTTGTATGTTGCTATGATGCTGGAAACTATGCCTCTGATATTTTAAATACCAGCAGGGTTCCTCATGGTGGACAGATTTCAGTGGAGTTTCCAGACTACGATAGAATAGGAAGAAGGAGAGGTAGACTATTTTTGAATGTTTAGCCACTGAAAACCTTATGAATAGCAGTGGAACACTGTCAAATATAATACCAGAAGACGAAAACATTATGAATAGCAGAAGAACATTGTCAGATATAGTGCCAGAAGTTGAGACTCTCATGTTGGAAGACACTCAGAATATGACTGGGGAAGAACTGCCTCCTCAAAGTAGAGTTGACCAAAATTACATGAGTGGAGTAAAGCTTTCGAGACTTTCATTTACTGATGGGACACAACTCAAAGTGAGGAGACATAGTTTAATTAATAATTAGAACATGGATGTATGAAGTATGAGTCTAGGAAAATGGTTGTTGTTGTTAAGGGAGTCACTTGTGACTTATAGCGACCCTATATAGGGTTTTCAAGGAGCATCTGATGGGTTTGTACCTGTCAAAAATGAAATGGAACACATCACGGTCTATATCCTTTGCAGTAATGAGCTGAAATGGACTGGTATGGGCCATTTTGAACCAGACAATCATGATTTACTATGCCTGGAATGACAAATTGAAGAGGAATGGTGTCACATTCATTGCTAAAAAGAGCATTTCAAGATCTATCTTGAAGTACATTGCTATCTGTGATAGGATAACATCTATATACTTACGAAGAATACCAGTTAATACCACTATTATTCAACTTATGAAGAAGCTACTAAAGTCAGTGATGCTGAAATTGTAGAACTCTACCAACTTCTTGAGTCCGAAATTGATCAAACATGCAATCATGATGTATTGATCATTATTGGTGATTAGAATGCAAAGGTTGGAAACAAAGAGGAAGGATTA
>NW_006408647.1:3609927-3611968 GCF_000296735.1 Chrysochloris asiatica
CACTCCACAATCCCTGTTCAGGCCTTTTTTCTAGTGACAAACAGTTCAGGGCTGGTTGTGGCTGTTTTTCACTCCTGTTTGGTTTTAAGTGAAAGCTGTGACTTTAAATTTTGAGGATATCTGCGTACATGCATAATAGAACCCTCTAGGGGTGGGTGTGGGGTGTCCACTCACTAAGGCACCTCCTTTAGTCACCAGAATGAACGTGCTCAGACAGTGAGAGAGCAATGAGCAGATACAAAAAACAAACAAACAAAAAAGAATGTCCACACCTTTATCTCCACGGTTCTGTCAGGCATCTGTTGCTGCTCTGGTCCTTCCCCCATTTGGTCTTTCCCAAGATGGCGGCTCCGGAAGCAGCTGAACATCTTGAATTAGAAAGGAATGGATATTTTGCTTTTGCTACAAATTCCTCTAGCTGTAAGCCTTCCAACCTTCTAAATATTCCTTTAAATGTGGTTCAGAGTTCTGGCACCATCCCTTGAGCCTGCTTGATCTAGTATTCTGTGGTGTTGCTGACGGAGCTCCTCACTGCAGTTCTACCTGATCTGCAATCTTGTTTGTTCTCCTCCCCACTTATGTGTGTGTTTTTTTAACTCCAATTATTTAGAACTTTATATTTCCCAGTAAAATTTTGTATCTTCCTTTATGTTGACCCAGCATATTTCTTATTAAGTTTACTCTAAGGCATTAGGAATTTACAACCATTTCCTTCCCCAATGATTACATTACTTAATTGTGTTCTTTCATGTTTGTGTCAGAATTTATCACTGAGCATCTCTGCAGCTTCTGACAGTGCTCCTGCTGTCAGAATAGCTGGCCTGAGATTTGAACACCGTAAGTCTGGTAGATATTATTTATTCTTCTTGTGTTTGAGTATGGCTACCTCTTATTCTCCTTTTATGGCCTGTGGCTAGTTTACAGTGACCCAGTGCTGGACCAAGAACTAGATTCTGTAGTAGCTTCCCTTCATTTACCTAAGCAGCTAGATGGTTGGCTGCTTTTCTAGTGCCACCCCAGAAAGAGCACAGCATTTATACTTCTGATGACAGGTCCCTTCTTGGATATCTGATTCCAGGTATTTCCTTCCTTATATGACTGATCCCCACCTAGGGCCCCCTTGACAGTCTGAGAAAAACATCAGCTACTTGTTTCCACTTGAGCCCTGAGAATTGTTCTTACATTTATCAAGTATTTATATGATATAATAAAACATAAAAAGATCTGGACTTGAATAAAAAAAATCTAAAAGAAAAGTGGAAACAAAAAGATTTTTTTTCTACTGAGAGCTCTTTATGCCATTCACTTACTCTCTACATGTTTTGCTTGATTTATCTAACTGGATCCTTCTAATAGCTTTATTTATTAGACACTACATGCTTGCCTGCTAACCACAAGTTTAGAGGCTTGAGTCCACACATAGTGCCTCAAAAGAAAGGTCTGGAGATATACTGTTTAAAGGCCAAAGCCATGGAAAACTCTATGGAGCACAATTCTACTCTAACACCATGGGGTCACCATTATTGTTGTTAGGTGTCATTGAGTCAGTACTGACTCATATCAACTCTATGCACAATAAAATGAAACACTGTGTGATCCTGGGTTAGCCTCATAATGGTTGCTACGCTAGAGCCCATTGATGCTGCCAGTTACTTGCTGAGTAACTCTAGTTCCAGAGTCCAGGTATGACTCTGGAGGAAAAGCACTCAAATATAAGAAAGGTTGGAGTCCTGGTGTGGTGCTGTAGGTTAATGCACCAGACTTCAAAGCCATTTGAACTGCGAAGTCGGTGGTTCAAGCTCACCTGCTGCTCCTTGGAAACACTATACAGGGTTTCAATGGGTCGGAATTGACTCAATGGAACTTAACAACAACAACAACAACATAATGTCAGTTTGAACTGCAAGGTCAGTGGTTTAAATTCACCATCTACTCCTTGGAAACCCTACACAGGATCACTATGTGTCAGAATCAACTTAACAGCACTTAACAACTCAATGTTGAACATGGAGTCCTGGCGTGGCACTTCAGGATAAACACT
>NW_006408647.1:3613650-3619597 GCF_000296735.1 Chrysochloris asiatica
GGGCAGTGTTTTGTTCTGCTGTGCTTAAGGTCGCTATGATTGGGTATTGACTCTATGGCACCTAACAACAACAATAACTAATTACAAGGTTGGTGGTTCAAACCCACCAACCAGTCTTTTTAAACCCTCTATAAGGTCTCTATGAGCCAGGACCAACACGACTGCACTTAGCAGCAACAGAAAATGTTTAACACAATGCCATATTGTTTTTAAAAAGAGTCACCTACGAGTCTTGCACCAGGAACTGGATAAAATGAGAAAGAGAGAAATGAAAATCATGTTTCCATTGACTGTCTAGAAAGTGAGAAACAGAAATTAATTTGTTTACAATATTTAAAGATAAAATAATCCAGTAAGAATTATATTCAGGTTATACCTATTCTAAGAAAATGAATTATAAAGTTGAAAGCTACCCAGATAATTAAGAGAAACATACTATATGAGTTGCTTAAAAAGAAAGAAAGAAACAAACAAAAACTCAGACAATCTTTTTCTTCTGAGTAATCTAATAAGGCTAGTCTATATTTTCAAAATTAATCGAACACTCAGTTTCCTGTTTTTGTGTAAATATTGACAATGAAATAAATCAGATGAAAATTCAAAAGGAAAGAGGGTAAAATTGTTCTGTGAAAACCTCAGGAAATCAACTCCTTACATAAACTGGTAATATCGACATCATTATTTAAAAAATATTTCTTATATATTAAAATGTCCTGTGTAATGATTCACAGTATTATTCTAGGAAGAAAAAGTGAACTTTAACAAAAGTTTCTTCCTAGTTAAACAGTTAGTATGGGACATGGAAAACAGGTCAGTATACAGGATGACCTGAATTCTTACACAATTGCTGGGACTGTCTTAACTTGCTGAGATTCTACATATGCTTTTGCAGTACAAGTCCCAAAATCTCATGAGAAATGTAAAAACGTGTTCTGGGGACTGCTCTTTAATGGGTTGTCTATAAAGTAATGTGTGTGTCTGTACATTGCATATATCTTGATTCCCCCCTTCCTTTTTTTTTTTTTCCTAACTTTACATTACAATCATCCATCTTCCTTAGGTCTCAAAACCCTGCTGTATTCTCAGGATCAGAAATAAATGTGTTTTTGTTTCCTGCCCACCCCCCCAATCAAAAAATAAATTGATTTTTGAGTTGTTTTTCTAAGTTAAATTATATTTCACTTCCTTCTAGGTTTCTTTTACCACCGCACTCTTTTTTTCTGTTAGTGTAAAATTTATACCAAGCAAATACATTTCTGTCAAAAACTGTAAAGTACTTTCTAGAGATAGAAATCATTTAATACTTTTCCCCACAAAATTATCCTCAAGATAGATGAAGAATGTCTTACCAAGTCTGATGACTTTTGGTTGCAAAAGATATATGTAGCAGCAGATAAATAAAATAAAGGAAATATTTGAGGCGATCTAAAAATGATCTCAATTTAAGATAAGTAAAACAAAACCCTGCTTCTGAAAGAAATATGTAGGTTAGAACTAAAGTGTTTATGATTTTTACTTTGCTTAGAATACATTTGTATGATGGGGTTTTAGGGTGAAAATACTGATACCTAATCATAGAGATGTATGTGACAACATCTTAATATTATTTCTTTTAGTCTCATAAGAGAATGTAGCAATTGTTGTTAGTTGTCGCAAGTCTCCTATTTATGGTGACTCTGCACTACCTATTGAAATGCTGCCTGACTCTGTGCCATCCCTATAATCCCTGCTGGTTCAGATGATTGTGAGCTATAGGTTTTTTGGGGAAAGTTTTTATTGTGAATTGAGTGAACGTTTACAAAGATCATCAATTTTACATTCAACACATCATATACTTTGTTTCATCTCAATGAATGCATCTCTCTTCATGTAACAACAGCTATCCCACTTCCTCCCTGTGATTCTTATTTCCATTCCAGCTTCCCTCCTATTCTTTTTCAACTTTGTCCTTCAGTACATGATGCCCTTTTGATATTGAATGGTTGACCATTCCATGATGAGCATACTTTATTAGTATTGTTGTCCCTCCTATGTACCTAGCTACAGCTGGGTTGAAAATTGGGCCATGAGGCCCAATTCTATTCCAGATTTCGAAAGTGGCCAATGGTCAATAGTCTTGGGTTTTTCCAGTTTCTTTTTCTTTCTATCCAGTAATAAATGATTTGTTTTTTCAAATATAACTTTGAGTTTTGTTCCACATTTTCTTCTGCTCTATCTGGGACCTTCTAGTAGGATCCCTTTCAAAGTAGGGTAATGGTAGCTGGGCATCATATAGTTCTTCTGGTCTCAGAGTCACGGTGACTGATATCCACATTGTTCATTGGTCCATTGGAAAAGTTGATTCCAAGCATCTTCCACTTCCATAACTTTTCTTCCTTCCCCAAAGGGCAGCTCAAGAAGAAGAAGCTCGTGAGCTTTTAAGATTCCAGATGCTGCTCAACAAAGCAGGGTGTAGAGCATTGTCTTTATGGACTATGTTAAGTCAATTGACTATGGTGTCCCCTGAGACGATAGTTCTAAGCCCCAATGCCCACCAACTCATTTCCTTAAGATGTTTTGTAATATCTGAAAATTTTCATCATTTTGCCACCTGTATGCTCCACCACACACCACTCATCTGTCAGTTTGTTGTATTGTGGTGGCTTACAGGTTACTATGTTTCTGGAAGCTATGCAACAGATATTTTAAACACCAGCAGGGTCACCCATGATGGACAGGTTTCAGATGAGCTTCCAGACTAAGACAGATTAGGAAGAAGGAGAGACAGACTACTTCTGAATATATACTCACTGAAAATCTTATGAATAGCAGTGGAACATGAAGAAGAATATCAGAATATTGTCAAATTATGCTGTCAGAAGATGAGCACCTCAGGTTGAAAGGCACTGAAAATATGACTGGGGAAGGGCTGCCTCCTCAAGTAGAGTTGACAATGATGATGCAAATGGAGTAAAGCCCTCAGGATGTTCATTTGCTGATGGGGCAAAAATGAAAAGAAATAGCTGTAAACATTCATTAATAATCAGAACATGGAATATATGAAATATGAAACTAGGAAAATTAGAAGTTGTGAAAAATGAAATGGAACGCATAAACATCAATATCCTAGATATTAGTGAGTGAAAGGGACTGGTATTGGTCATTTTGAATCTGACAACCACATGATTTACTATGCTGGGAATGACAAATTGAAGAGGCATGGCATCACATACATCATCAAAAAGAACATTTCAAGATCTTTCTTGAAGTACAATGCTGTCTGTGATAGGACAATATCCATACGTCTACAAGGAAGACCAGTTAATACCACTATTATTCAAATTTATTCACCAACCGCTAAAGTCAGTGATGATGAAACTGAAGAATTCTATCAACTTCTTCAGTCTGAAATTGATAAAATATGCAATCAAGATGTATTACTGGTGACTAGTATTAAAGGTTGGAAACAAAAAGGAAGGATCAGTCATATGAAAATATGGCATTGCAGATAGAAATCATGCTGGAGATTGCATGATAGAATTTTGCAAGACCAATGACTCCTTCATTGTAAACACCTTTTTTAAACAACATAGAAGATGACTATACACATGGACCTCACCAGATGGAATACACAGAAATGAAATTGATTATATCTGTGGAAAGAGATGGTAGAAAAGCTCAATATCATCAGTCAAAACCAGGCCAGGGGCAGACTGGAACAGATCATTAATTGGTCATATGCAAATTCAGGTTGAAGCTGAAAAAAAATTAGAACAAGCCACAAGAGCCAAAATATAACCTTGAACATATCACACATAAATTTAGAGATCATCTCAAGAACAGATTTGATGAATTAGACTCTAATGACTAAAGTACAAAAGAGTTGTGGGATGACATCAAAAACATCATAGAGGAAGACAACAAAAGGTCATTGAGAAGACAAGAAAGAAGAAAAAGACCAAAATAGATGTCAGAAGACACTCTGACTTGGTCTTCAGCATAGACATGCTAAAGCACATGGAAGAAAAAAGGAGGTACAAGATCTAAATAGAAAATTTCAAAGGGCAGCTCAAGAAGTAAAAGTCAACTATTATAATGAAACGTGCAAAATCTGGAGTTAGAAAACTAAAAGGGAAGGACGTGCTCAGAATTTGTCAAGCTGAGAAAAATGAAGAAAAAAGTCAAGCCTCGACTTGAAAGATTAAAGGATTCTTTGGGCAAAATATTGAATGATGCAGAAAGCATCAAAAGTAGATGGAAGGAATACGCAGAGTCACTATATCAAAAATAAATGGTTTATATTCAATCATTTTACGAGGTAGCATATGATCTAGAGTTAATCATGTTGAAGGAAGAAGTCCAATGTGCACTGAAAGCATTGGCAAAGAGCAAGGCTCCAGGAATTGATGGAATACGGGTTGAAATCTTTCAACAAACAAATGCAGCACTGCAGGGACTCACTCATCTAAGCCAAGAAATTTGGAAGACAGCTACCTGGCCAACTGATTGAAAGAGATCCATATTTGTGCCCATTCCAAAGAGAGGTGACCCAACTGCTGCAGAGATCATTGCACAATATCATTAATATTACATGCAAATAAATTTTTGCAAAAGATAATTGGAAAAATGGCTGCAACAGTACATTGACAGGAAAGTGCCAGAGCTTCAAGCTGAATTCAGACGAGGATGTGCAACAAGGGATACAATTGTTCATGTCAGAGGAATCTTAGTTTAAAGCAGGGAATACCAGAAATACCTGTATTTTACTGACTATGTAAAGACTTTCTGCTGTGTGGATCATGACAAGCCATGGACTACATTGATGAGTACAAGTATTCTAGAGCACTTAATTATGCACATGAGGAACTTGTACATAGACCAAGAGCCAGTCATTCGAAGAGAACAAGGGGAGGGGACACTGAATGATTTAAAATCAGGAAAGGTATGCATCAAGGTTGTAAGCTGAGCAAATAATTTGAGAAGCTGTATTATATGAAGAATACAGGGTTGGAAGAAGACTTATTAACAACCTGTGATATGCAGTTGATACAACTTTGCTTGCTGAAATTGAAGAGGACTGAAAATAATTACTAATGAAGATGAAAGACCACAGCCTTTGGTATGGGTTGCACCTCAATGTAATGAAAACAAAAATCCTCACCCCTGGACCAGTAAATAACATCAAGATAAATGGAGAAAAGATTGAAGTTGTAAAGACTTAATTTTGCTTGGATAAACCATCAATACTTAAGCACCCATCAAGAAATCAAACATTAGACTTCTTTAATGTGTTCAAGAGCAAAGATGTCAGTTTGAGGAATAATGTGTGTCTGACACAAGCCAAAGTATTTCAGTAACCTCATACGCATGTGAAAGTTGGATAAGTAATACAGAAGATAGTAGAAGAATTGACGCATTTAAGTTATTGTGTTGGAGGAGAATATTAAAAGTGCCACGGACTGCCAAAAGAACAAACAAATCTGTGTTGGAAGCAGTATAGTCAGAATGGTCCTCAGAATCCTGGATGGCTAGACTTCATCTCTCATACTTTGGACATATTGTCAGGAGGGCTTAGTCCCTGGAGAAAGACACTAGACTTGGTAAAGTGGAGGGCCAGTGAAAAAGACGAAGTTCCCCAAAGAGATGAATCGGCACGGTGATAGTAGCAATGGGCTCAAGCATAGCAACGATTGTGAGGTTGGAGCAGGACCGGGCAATGTTTCCTTCTGTGGTGGATAAGATCTCTATGTATTGTTAACCACCCAATGTCACCTAAGAACAACAACAATGTTCTACCACTGTCATTCTGAGAAGAATATTGAAAGTACCAATATTCTTCTACTACTATCATCCTGAGAAGAACAAACAAATCTGTGTTGGAAGAAGTGCATTCAGAATTGTCCTTAGAAGCCAGGATAGAGAGACTTAGTCTCTCATACTTTGTACATGTTATTCTGAGGGACCAGTC
>NW_006408647.1:3619947-3620821 GCF_000296735.1 Chrysochloris asiatica
TGGAAGGTTGCAATGCTACTTCTGAACTATTAGTGTCTCACCCAAGTTAACTTGGGTGGAGATATTTCTGTTACTCACTGAATCCAAGAAAGGGATGAACAAATGCAGTTGGGGCCTGGGCTGCAAAAACAATCGGAACCAAGTTGGCTTCCATTTCTTTCACTGTAGACCACCACCAACTCCCTAAATCTTATATTTTTAGCCAGACACTGTTGGTGTCCTGGCCATGTCCCATCAGTCCAACCTTGAGGTCACATGCAGTTGGAGAATAGTTCCCCTACATGTTACAGGCTCCTGTTCTCAAGCGTTTAGGTCTTTTGCTTGAGGATATTTTCTGCCTGTGGAATTGGGCTGAAATTGCAGGTTGTCTCGGGTTGATTCTGACTCATAGCAACTCCATATGTTATGGTTAGAACTGAGCCGCATAGAATTTCATGGCTGTGACTTTCAGGTGCAATTCATCAGGCTTTTCTTGAGAGGTGCCTCTGGGAGAATTTAAACTGACAACCTTTTGGACAGTGAGCTGAGCACAAACCGAGTCAACCAGTGACTCCAGAACTGGGGGTAGAGGAGGCCTAATGTACAAAGTAGTTAATACACAAAGGACTATCCCTCAACTAAAGAAGAATGGGAATTGATGTATAAATATCAATGCTCCTCTTTTAGGGGACAATTCTTATTTGGACTTTAGGGAAGCTTGCAGCAGGATTGTTGTTAGGTACCATTGTACTTCTGAGAAATCTGTACCTGGACCAAGAGGCAGTTGTTCGAACTGAGCATGGGAACACTGAATGCTTTAAAATTGGGAAAGGTGTGCGACAGGGTTGTGTTCTTTTACCATACTTGTTCAATATGTATGCTGAGCAAATAATAC
>NW_006408647.1:3622946-3624955 GCF_000296735.1 Chrysochloris asiatica
TGGCAGGATAGAGCACTCTTTGTTATTGACTTTTCTCATTTCCCTGTTTCACTTCCACACCCTCTTAACATGTTTCCTGTGATCATCTCCCAGATAAACATGTATCCAAATCCTTTTGAGTTGCAGAACCTGCTTTTGGGGAAAATCCCACCAAAGGGTAACTGTTTGGGGTTTTCTTTGTACCCAGTGCATATATCTTGGTGATGTTCTAAGACCTATCTTGGGTCAAATACCTACTCATGGGCCAATTAACTGTAGCCATGGTCAGAGTTATGTAAAGACATAGGAGTTATCACATAACTAGAATAGAGGATAAAGGATTCAGAGTCGGCTATAAGTGGAGGAATAAGAGGAATAAGAGATGTAGGTGAGGTGCTATAGGTTAAAGTAGTGGACTGCAAGGTTGTTTTGAACTGCAAGGTCAGTGGTTCAAACCCACTAGTCGCTCCTCAGAAACCAATGCAGGGTCGCTGTGAGTTGGAACCGACCCAACAGTACTTAACTTCTACTATTAGGTCGAAAACAAAAAAGGGTATCATTTTCAGGAGATAGACTATGTATTGGGATAGCGTATGGTATTGGTATCTAAAACAATAGGTCTTTACCTCACAAGGTGGCTAATAATGTCCTTTATAAAAAGTTTGTTCTAAGTCAATATTTTCTTGTAACTTTATTTTAAAATCATTTCAAACTTACAAAAATAATATTTTTGTTAAGTGCTGTCAAGTCATTTCTGATTCATAGAAACACTATATAGGACTTCTGAGGCTGTAAATCTTTGTGGTAACAGAATGCTTCATCTTTCTCTTATGGATTGAATGGTGGGCTTGAACTGCCAACCTTGTGGTTTGTAGTCCAGTGTTCATCCTACAGAGCCACCATGCTTCCCCCAAATAGGATGTTGTTATTGTTAATTGCCTTGAGTCAATTCCAACTCATAGTGACCCTGTATAGGGTTTCTGCAAAGTAGCTGGTAGGTTTGAACTGCCAAACATGTAGGATAAGCCAATCAAGTGCTTATCCTACAGCACCACACCAGGACTCCAAAACCAGTATGCTGTTGTTGTTAAATGTCAGCAAGTCTGTTTGAATTGCTGACCTTGCGGTTAGCAGTCAAGTGCTTAGCCTACAATGCCACACCAGGACTCTAAAAAATAGTATAAGTAACTTCTATTACGCATGGGTTTTTACAGCTGCAATTGTGAGACTGGCATCAAAATAACAACAAAAAGTCCCACTGCCATCAAGCCAATTCCAACTCATAGTTGGACTGTAATCCAGCTCATATCAACATTGTATATCTTTGTTGTTGTTGTTATGTGCCGTGGGGTCGGTTCTGACTCATAACGACCCTGTACAGGGTTTCCGAGGCTGTAAATCTTTACGGGAGCGGAAAGCCTCATCTTTCTCCCGCAGAACAGCTGGTAGTTTCCAACTGCTGACCTTGCGGTTCACAGACCGATTCATAACCACTACGCTAGGAGATAATCTCATCTTTCTCCCAAGTAGTGGCTGGTGGATTTGAACTGTTGACCTTGTGGTTAGCAGCCCAATACTTATTTCATAGTGCCACCAGGGCTCCACAGGGCTCAGATATGTTTTGTTCTGTCATTGTTGTTGTTTAAGTGCTGTCGAGTTGATTCCGCCCACAGTGACCCTGTATGGGGCTTCTGAAGAGCAGCCGGTGAGCTTGAAACGCCGACCTTGCAGTTCAAAGTGAATTTGCAGTCCGGTGCAATAACCCACAGAGCCACATACCCATCACTAATTTGAAACCAACGTGAAAACTACTAACAGTAACAATATACCTAGTACCCAGCTTTAGCCATTGTTTGTATTTTGCTTCATTTTTTTAAAGTACGGAATACCACGGAACCTCCTAGTCTTAGAAATTACTGCATTTGTATGTATATTTTTTTCTGTCTCTTTCTATATTTCTGTATATCTTTTTTGTATCATACCAAAGTTGGTTGTTTTTGTTGTCAGGTGCCATCGAGTCGGAACCGACT
>NW_006408647.1:3626459-3643479 GCF_000296735.1 Chrysochloris asiatica
AGATTGGTGCCAAACCACATGGAGATCTCCAAGAAACTAGAAGCCCAAACTGAAGAGACAAAGAACCTTTCCTCAGCTGACACAGAGAGAAAGTCTTCCCTTAGAGCTATCATCCTGAATTTGGACTCCTAAACTGCGAAAGAAGAAATTTCTGTTTGTTTAAGCCATTAACTTGTGGTGTTTCTACTACCAGCTGTTCTGCAGGAGAAAGATGAGGCTTTCTGCTCCTGTGAAGATGTATAGCCTCAGAAACCCTATACAGGGTCACTATGAGTCGGAACCGACTCCACGGCACATAACCACTACCACCAGATAACGAAGGGAGTCCTAGTGTGGTGCTGTGGGCTAATGTACCAGACTGCAAAGCTGTGTGAACTGCAAGGTCAGCGGTTCAAGCTCACCAGCCACTCCTCGGAAACCCTATACAGGGTCGCTGTGGGTCGGAACCGACTTGATGGCACTTAACAACAATAGAAAACTAAGACACATCCCAAGTGATCAAAACTCTGCTGCCGACTTAGATGGCAAATAATCCAGTTTTCAGTGTATTTGGTGGATCTTAGTAACAAACAAATAAAACTACCAGGAAAATTCTCACTAATTTGAGGACAATTATCTAAAGATGATAATAATAATAAACTGTTCTTTTGTACTCAAAACATTCATTCTGCCAATGAAAATGTCTCCAAAGCTAAATGAGTAATTGTTTTCATACAATAATTTCTGATGTTGAGATTTTTATATTTTAGTTCTTGTTTTTAATCCTAAATAGAGGTGTCTACAATGGCGTTAATTTAAGAATAATATACTCTAATGGTGTATATTATTCCTCTCATTAGTGAAAAACAAGTTTCAGTGTTCTTTTTTAAATAGAGAGAAGTTGTTGAGAGGCTGTTTGATGTAGTTATAAGAGTTCAGGTTTTAAGATCAGTGAACTCTGGCTTTAAATTAATTATTAGTCAATATCAATTATATGGCATCTGTTTAATGAGAGCAATAATATCACTTATTCAACTATCTCATACTAAAAATACTATACTTTTCAGGATGACAGAGAAGGCATATTCAAGCACATGACGTGGTGTAAGTGATCAATCAGTTGTGGTCATTACTTCATACTGGATAATGCTCTCAAATCCTATGCTACCACAAGGGGGATGGAAGTCTTATTACAGGGTAAGGAAGGTGATCTTACCAGCTGGTGCTAAAAATACTTTGAGACTGTCATGAACAGTCCATGCAATTATCCTTACAGTTGCTTTGTCTCAGGTTTGGGGTGACAGCAACAGCATTACCCTCCTCTGTGTCACTTCTCTGGATGGTTCGCTGCAATTTTTAAAACTTCTTTCACATTTCAAAGCTGCCCTAGGTTTTAATTTTCATCAGGGTTCTTTGGCTTAAAAACATTTCTAGATGGGGTTCCTCATGGTAGCGCTTGTTATGTTTTCCTTGGGGGTGGCCTTTGATGTATTTATGTATTCCTGCTCCTTTCTTGAATACCCATAATATATGAAAGAAACTAGACATAGCAAAGAAATCTCTTGAAATTTAAGATCATTTGTATGCTTTTAGTTTTTCTATAATTTTTTTTTATCTCTAAAGTAAATTGATAAAATATATTTCCATAATCTGCAGGAATATTTCTCTCTGAATTTGCATCTGTTCTGTCAAGTTAGGCATGAATCACAAAGCTCTGAAATGGAAAACCTATAATGAAAATTGCAACTCAAGCATGCAACGACAATATTGCAAATATGAAGCTATGAAAAGGACTCAGTTACCACTTGAATGGGTTCTCTGCCTTCAATTCTGAAGGAATTATTCCTCCCAGAAAGGATGTGAAAATAGTCAGCAATTATTGGTAGGGAATTAGTTGCTTTTGAGTTTGAAAATTCTCATTAAAAAAAAAAAAAAAGTCTTAAAAACATTATGCCCAGCACATAAAGATCATAGAATTGCTCAGCTGGGAGAAACAGGGGAGGTGAACCAGTGTAACCTTCCAGTTGAAGCAGGCATTACCTCTATAGTTTCTCTAACAGATATCCATCCAGCTAGTCTCCTTATATCGATAAGGATGAAATATGTCAATCTCAGTAAAACAAAGAATTTCTGGATTTGGAGACCCACAATGCTTTCCATATCATTTTAATCATTGTCCTCCAGAAGGAGAAACTATAAAACGGAAGCAAACTAGAACATTTCATTAAAAAAAAAGACAAAAGAACCCCCAGCACATATATGATTGAAAGACAGAACACCTGGTGTTTGCTCCTTTTTGTTACTTTAATTTTAATGATTTCTTCTAATATGTGCCATTATTAAATATGTATATAATAATATACATGTTTAGGAAATATATATATAATGAAATGACACATATTAAAATAATGAGTATAAGGTGCGTCTGATCCAAGCCATGGTATTTTCAAGAACTTCATATGCATGCGAAAGCTGGACAGTGAATAAGGAAGACCATAGAAGAATTGATACTTTTGAGTTAAGGTGTTGGAGGAGACTATTGAAAGTGCCATGGGCTGCCAAAAGAACCAACAGAATTGTGTTGGAAGAAGTACAGTCAGAGTACTCCTTGGAGGCCAGGATGACCAAACTTCGTCTCTCATACTTTGGACATATTGTCAGGAGGGACCAGTCACTGGAGAAGGATATCATGTTTGGTAAGGTGGAGGGTCAGAGAAAAAGAGGAAGACCCCCAGTGAGATGGATTGGCAAAGAGGCAGCATTAATGGGCTTAAGTGTGGCAACAATAATGAAGTTGGCCCAGGATTGGTCAGTGTTTCGTTCTGCTGTGCATAATATACTGACTCGATGGCACCTAACAACTATACAGGGTCACTATGAGTCGGAACCGACTCCACGGCACATAACAACAACAACAACAACAACAACAACAACAACAACAACAAAATATATATTTGTTGTTGTTGTTGTTGTTGTTATGTGCTGTGAAGTTGGTTCCGACTCATAGAGACCCTGTACAGGGTTTCCGAAGCTGTAAATCTTTACAGGAGCAGAAAGCCTCATCTTTCTCTAGTGGAACAGCTGGTAGTTGCCAACTGCTGACCTTGAGATTAGCAGCCCGATTAGTAACCGTTACGGTACCAGAGCTCCATACCAGAGCTCTCTCTCTCTGTATATAGATAGATAGATAGATAGATAGATAGATAGATAGATAGATAGATAGATAGATAGAGATAGATAGACAGACAGACAGATAGATAGATAGATAGATAGATAGATAGATAGATAGATAGATAGATATAGGCACTGTAGGATAAGTACTCAGTCATAAGGTTGGTTTGAATCACAAGGTCAGCGGTTCAAACTCACCAGCCACTCTTCAGAAACCCTATACAGGGTCATTATGTTGTTGTTCTTAGGTGCCATTGAGTAGGTGCTGACTCATAGAGACCCTGTCCTTAGGGTTAATGTTTTTGTTAAGTGTTGTTGAGTCAGTTCTGACTCATAATGACTCTATATAGGTTTTCTGAGGAGCAGCTGGTGGGCTTGAACTACCAACTTTGTGGTTTGCAATCCAGTGCTGATCCTACAGTGCCACACAAGGACTTGCACTCTCTTTCTCCATATATATATATATATATTTACTTTTGAAGCACTTCAAAAAGTAAATATAAATCATTATATGGAAAAAGAGAGCACAAGTCCTGGTGTGGCACTGTGGGATAATGCGCTGGGCTGCAAAGTCCAGTTTGAACCACAAGGTCAGTGATTCAAGTTCACCAGCCACTCTTTGGAAACCCTATACAGGGTCACTATGGGTCAGATCAGACTAGACAACACTTAACAACAACAACATATATGGACTTTAGTATGTTCGTGGAAATTTCCATTATTTTTTTAATTTTGTTTTTCCATGAATATGTGTAAAACCATGAATATGTGAAAAACACCCCGAAGTTTCACAGAAGACAGCCTTGAAAATCCTATGGAACAATTCTCTGTTTACATGCGATCACCATGAGTTAGGATCAACTCCACTGTAACTAAAAGCAACATGCATATGCATACATATCTGTGTATGTATACACATATACACACACACTATGATTTGTTGAAGATCCCTTAAAAAAGTATTTTTGTTAACAGCATTTAAACATTAAATTAAAAGGTGGTGTTGAACATCCTGAGCCTGATAATGAGTACTGGACATTTAACAAAGGGCAGTCACATGCTTGCCGCAACAGCACTTTGGTTTCCAGAATGGTTTATGTGCTCCAGCAGGGATCTGCATTGACGTTTACTCATCTGGGGTCTTTTTTTCTTTTTCTTTTTCCTTTTCTTTAAACGTTTTGTTGTGATCATCAGTTTTACATTCAACTATTTGTACACTTTGTTTCATCTGAATGATTGCAATCCCCTCCGTGTAATCACGCATCCCACTTCCTCCCTATGCTTCTTGTTTCCATTCCTCGTTCTTACCCCACCCTTCTGAACTGTGTGGGTAACTGCTGCTCTTTTGATTTGGAGTGCTTGACCATTCTACCGTGTGCATATTGTACAGTGTCGTTGTCCCCTTATATACCTATATATTGCGTGGCTGAAAATTGACCCACTGGGGTGTGTTTAGTTCCAGACCTGAAGGATGATCAGGGGCCACAGTCTCAGGGTTTCACCAGTCTCTATGTGAGCAGTAAACCTGGTCTTTTTTCATGATTTTTGAGTTTTGATACACATTTCCTCCTACTCTCTCCAGGACCTTCTACTGTGATCCTTTTCTGAGCAGTTGGTAGTGGTAGCTGGGAACCATCTAGTTCTTCTGGTCTTAGTGTTATGGAGACTGATATTCATCTGGTCCATTAGTTCATTGGATTAATTGTTTCCGAGTGTCTTCAATTATCATCAGTCTTCTTTTCTCCCCATGGGAACAGAGCAATAGTTGTGCCTTAGATGATCACTCATAAGCTTTTAAAATCCCAGTCAGTATTCACAGAAGTAGGGTGTAGAATATTGTGTTTGTGGACTGTGTCATGCTAATTGAACATGGTGTGTGTGTCCTGAGACTAGTTGCCTGGTGCTTTTATTTCAAAAGGAGCCCAACAAGTGAAGGGAAAAATTAGTTAACAGTCAAAAATCGAACCAAATATAATAAAAAGTACAAGTTAATATTTTAGGGCATATCATATGCTGCATTTCTTAGTAGTCTCCTGTAGCAGGGAATTTTCTTTTCTGTCTACCTTTTCTCTTGGGAGATCCTTTGATGATCAGTTTTAGGTTGAATTTCCCAACCCTCAAACTACTGCTCATACTGGGTTGTAGCTTCTGTTAAAATCAAAAAGCCAAACTCTTTATTGTTAACTCATAGTGACCCTTTATGATAGAGTATATACCTGCACCATAGAGTTTCCAATGTTGTAATTTTTATGAAGGCAGAATTCCACATCTTTCTCTAGTGAGTGGGTGGTGTGTTCAAACCTCCAATATTTTGGTTATCAGCTAAGCACATAGCCACTGTGCCTCCAGGGCTCCTTTCAGTTTCCTTGTAGTCTCACACAGGATCGGTGTGTGTGGTGAAGGAATGATAGCTGAGGGCCAGGAGGGAACAGCTGTCTCTCTCATAGTAAACAGGGACGGCTGCAGATCAAGATGGAGCTGGAACACATGGCAGGCAGCAGGGATAGCAGAGCTACTGAAAATTGAATCCTTCCTCCTAGCTGCTGACCCTATCAAATCACAATGCATGGGTTATTCTTAAACAGTTAAGGCTTCCTAATTTTTATTCCCCACCTCCTACATTTGGTTCTGATGTTACTCTTGCTAACTAACAGAAGGCCTCAAAAAGCAGAAAAAGAGAGGACTTCAAAAGTTCATTGAAAAAATGGAATGAAAAGATAATGGGATTTTACCACAAACTTTTTGAGGTACTGTCATGTTTGAGGCATTTGAGTGCAAAAGTCTTCACTGAAGTCTTGCTTAATGCTAACTAAAAGGCACTTACACAATTTACTTATGTTTTCCATAGAGGGAGTCTCTTAGTAACTATCTTTAGAATGAATGCTCTTAAGGCATCAATTACTAAGCATTGGATCTACCTTATAGTTACTGTTTATTATATACCAGTGTGTCATAAAAATAAAAGATTAAGGCCACTATATGTTTACTTGCTAGAGATGACTTTAAATAAACACGCTCAGTGGCTGGAGAGATGAAATGGTTAGTCATTCCTGAACATCCCTGTGGCCAGACCAGCCTGTTTACCAGGTTTTAGACACTGACTACTTTCAGGACTTGAGAAATTCTAGCAGCTAATGCTTGCTAAGGGTTGTTCCACCTACTTAGCAGGGAGATTCTATCCATCAGCCAAGGTTTGCTCATGATCTTTTACGTGCCAAACATGCTGCCCGGCACTTTGGAGACTTACAAAGGAAGTAGAAGACCCAGTTCTCTGTTCTTGGGGAGTTTACAATTTAATGAGAACCAGAGAAAACACAAATAGATGCCTGTAAATATAACAAACAAAAATTGGCTCTGTTTCCTGCAGTGTACATAGTGCCTTTCGTAACAGATGTGTTAGTTCTGTGCCAAGGGTACTAGTAACAGATACTATTGGGTGTTCAATAAGGAGAAGTATCTTCTGTGTAGCACCATAGTTCCTAATATATAAAGTATTCAACACATCTTTGACAGGCTAGTTGGCCTCAAGTCTCAGAAATGCTGTTTGAATTTGGCAATGTGGTCAGTCCCAGTCACATAGTGAACATGCTCTGTTTTGTAACTGAATGGTCAGAAAAGCATGTATTCTGAGGATAGGCTTTGTGATTCCAAGGGTCAAACTAGACTTGTCACTTTAGCTAATTCAAGAAACATTAATTGAGTACCTTCCTAACCTTGTGCTAGATGTTGGGGGAGTTAAGGATGAATAACAAAGAGGCCTATGTGGGTGAAGGGGGATGTTTGGGTAGAGAGCAAGTAAGCAGAAAATTGCATTAAGGTATGGCAAGTGCTATAATAATTTTTATTATATGGTTTTTATTTTCTATTTTTGGATTTTCAGTGGGGGTGTACATGGTTGGTAGCTGTACTGCTCCTAAGTTTTCTGGGGGAGGTGAGTTGTGAGTATGATGATTTGACTGTTGGATATGAGTGGTGTAGGTCAGAGAATCCAGGAACAAAATAAAGCAATGCTTTCTCCTGGAATTTGAAGGGCAGTGAAATTCTCAGGCATGGCCATACTTTGAAAAAAGCCTGTAGCAACAACTGTCAGTACCTCGCCCATATTCTCTTTACGTTCCCATCGTAGCGCACAAAAACCAGTTGCTGTGGAGCAGACTTTGACTCATGTGTGTCAGAGTAGTACGGTGTTCCATAAGGTTTTAAGTGTTTGATTTTTTTTCTGAAGATTACCAGACCTTTCTTTTGGGGTGCCTCTGGGTGGACTCCAATGGCCAACCTGTCGACTAATCACAGATTGTGTTGATAGCTTGCACCATACACTACTATGGTTGATTTTTGACAGTCTGGCTGTTTTCTCTGGTAACCTGGACAGGGTTGGGCTGCTAACCTCAAGGTCAGCAGTTGGAAACTACCAGCTGTTCCATGGGATAAAGATGAGGCGTTCTGCTCCTGTAAAGATTTACAACCTCAGACAACCTGCACAGGGTTGCTATGAGTTGGAAACTGCTCCAAGGCATACCCCCCACTATCACCCCCTTCCTACCTGGCAATCCCACCAATAATGAATGGGATCTGGTGTGAAACCACCGTACTTCCTTCACTCCTCTTGTCTCATAATTCTAAATCTAGTTCTACAGAAAGATTAAAACTCCAGTTCCCCAAAGTGGTACTGGCTGGAAAACAACCTTTATTGGCTACGTTCTTTCCCTGTCTCACTTCTCCATTAGCCTACTGGGATTAAACCCAAACAAACTGCTTGCTCACAAAAACCTTTTCTCAGCATCTGCTCTGAGCAGCCTTTACAAACAATTATCCACCAACATCCTCTGTCCCACCCAGCCTCCTCAATCAATGCAACTTTTCTTTTATTGGGCTCCAACAGGGTGAGGTACTTTTGATGATGAATATCCATAGATGAACACTCATCTTTTGAGGTCTTGACCAAACTCCTATTGAGTAAACTAGATTTCAAATAGTTTTACATGTAGTTGGTCAAGTTATAACCATGTAAACTTGTCTTCTTGGTTATCAATACAAATAGCACTTTGATAGGCACTGTGGATATAAGAGTGAACAAGGTAGTGAATAAATTTGTCTTCTCCTAAGAGTTTGAATACAAAATTTACAAAGATGGCAAGCAGGAAATGGTAACAGAAATTGGGACGCATACATAGATATGGTACATGGAATGAAGGCAGTATGCAAAGGCCCAGGAGGGAGACAAGCTTTGAGAAGAGAATAGAGACTGTTTGGTAGTGGAGGGAGAAACTAAGAGAGTTACAGAAGTAGAGATGAAGAGTGACAAGATCATGGCATGCTGATATTAGCTGCCATAGAGTTTGCTCCTGACTCATGGCAATCCCAGACACAACAAAATAAAACACCACCCATCTTGCGCCATGTGGATCTAAATGTTGTAATCCATTGGATTTTTACTAGCTGGGTTTTGGAAGTAGATCACTAAACTTTTCTTTCTAATCTATCTTAGTCTATAAACTCTACTACAACTTGCTCAGCATAATGCTGTAGATCCTGTTCCTCCATGTCATTGAAGGGTGTGTGTGCCTCAGACTTTGGTTTCTTATTCCCTGGTGAGTATTATGCATAATAAGCCTTAAATAATTATGCGAGGTATTGAGTATTTTTCATTCAAAAGCAAATTAACACAGATCTTAGAGACGTGATCATAGAATTCAATTCTCTCTTTTAAAAGGGAAACTGGGACCCAGAGAAGGAAAGTGATTTTCTGTTGAGGTGAACACCTTGATGATTCTAAATTCACAATTTTTAGATTTATCAAATACTAGTATCTGGAATTGCTATAAAGAGGACTAGACCACGAGTAAGCCAGTATCCTAAATTGACAGAATATATGGTTTTCAAGAGTTGTAGGCATGACATAAAGAATATCATATAGGAAGAAAGCAAAGGGTCATTAAGAACCCAAGTAAGAAGCAAAGAATAAAAACACCAAATTGGATGTAAGAAAAGACTCTAAAATTTGCTCTCCAGCATAGAGATGCTAAAGCAAATGGAAGAAATAAGAAAGTAAAAGAGTTAAACAGAAAATTTCAAAGAAGAACCCAAGAACACAAAGTCAAATGTTATAATGAAATACGCAAAGACCAAATGGGAAGAACACAGTCAATACTTAATTTGAAAGAACTGAAGAAAAAATTCAAACCTTGGCTTGAAATATTGAAGGATTCTGTGGGTAAAATATTGAGTGATGTAGAAAGCATCAAAAGAAGACGGAAGGAATACACAGTCACTGTATCAAAAAAAAAATGGATAATGTTCAACCGTTTTAAGAGGTAGCCTATGATCAAGAGTTAATGGTACTGAAGGAAGAAGTTCAAGGTGCACTAAAGACATTGGCAAAGAACAAGGATCTAGGAATTGATGGAATACAAATTGAAATCTTTCAACAAACTGATGCAGCACTGGAGGCATTCACTCATCTATATCAAGAAATTTGTAAGACAGCTACCTGGTCAACAATCCATATATATACGCATTCCCAAGAGAAGAAACTCAATGGAATGCATAAATTATCTAACAATATCATTACTATCACATGCAAGTAAAATTTTGCTTAATAATTCAAAAATGGCTGCCACAATATATTGACAGGGAACTCCCAAAGGGTCAAGCAGATTCAGATGAGCATGTAGAATGAAGTATATCATGGCAGATGTAAGATGGATCTTGGCTGAAAGCAGAGAATACCAGAAAGATGTTTACCTGTGTTTTATTGACTACACAAAGACTTTTGACTGTGTGGATCACGTCAAGCTATGGACAACATTGTGGAGAATGAGTATTCTGGAACACTTAATTGTGCTCATAAGGAACCTGTACATAGACCATTAGGCAGTCATTCAAGCAGAACATGGGGACACTGAATGATTTAAAATTAGGGAAGGTGTGTGCCAGAGTTGTATTATTTCACCCTACTTATTCAATCTGTATGCTGAGCAAATAATCTGAGAGGCTGGATTATATGAAGAAGAATGTGACATCAGAAGTGGATAAAGACTCAGTAACAGCCTGCAACATGCAGATGATACAACCTTGCTTGCTGAAAATGAAGAGTACTTAAAATACTTACTGATGAAGATTGAAGACGGCAGCCTTCAGTATGGGTTGCATCTCAGTGTAAAGAAAACAAAAATCCTCACCATTGGACTAATAAACAACATTCTTATCAATGGAGAAAAGATTGAAATTGTCAAACACCTCCTCATTTTTCTCAGGTCAGCTATCAACATTCATGGAAGCAGCAATCAAAAAATCAAATAACGTATTGCATTAGGTAAATCTGCTGCACATGACCTCTTTTAACTGTTCAAGAACAAAGATGGTAGATTGAGGACTAAGGACCAAAGACATGGCATTTTTAATAGCTTCATATGGATATGAAAGTTGGACAGTAAATAAGGAAGAGTGTAGTAGAATTGATGCATTTGAGTTATGATGTTGGAGAAGAATATTAAAAATACCATGGACTGTTAGAAGAACTACCAAAGCTGTGTTGGAAGCAGTACAGCTAGAAGCCAGGATGGCCAGATTTCATCTCTCATACTTTGGGCATAGTATCAGGAAGGACCAGTCTTTGGAGCAGGACCTTATGCTGGGTAAAATGGAGTGTCAGTGAAAAAGAGGAAGACTCCCCATGAGGTGGGCAGACACAGTGACAGCAGCAATGGGCTCAAGTGTAATGATAGTGAGGGTGATGTAGGATTGGACAGTGTTTCATTTTGCTGTACATTACATCGCTATGAGTCAGAACTGCCTTGACAACACCTAATAACAACAATATGATTTTCAAACATGATGAGGTTCATAAAACTTCTGGAGGTTTTATTAAATTTGCACTGGTTCAGTCCATATTGTTGTTACGTGTCATCAAGATGACTCCAACTCATAACGATTCTGTACAGGTTTTCTGAAGAGCAGCTATTTTCCAATTTTCCTATTTAGTCTCCAACCAGCAGCATCAGCAACACATGGGAACATGCTGTTGTGGTTAAAAGTCATAGAATCGGTGCTCACTCAGAGCAATTCTGTATAAGGTTTCTAAGGAGTAGATGGTGGCTTTCAACTGCTCACCTCCAGTTAGCAGTCCATTGTTTATCCTACAGCAGCACACATATTAGAAATGTAAATAACTAGGTACCACCCCAATTCTAATTCAGATATTAAAGGTCTGGTACCCAGCAATCTGTCTAAATATAATATGATTCTCATGGTATGTAAAGTTTGAGAACCACTACTTTCAAGGTTCTTCTTTGGAGACCTAGGCACTGTAGGGTAAGCACTTGACCATAAGGTTCAGTTTGAACTTCAAGGTTGGTGGCTCATTCTCACCAGCTGCTCCTCGGAAACCCTATATAGAGTCACTATGAGCTGGCACCAAGTTGATGGCATTTAACAACAACAACTTTAGGACAAGAAAATATTTGAACTCACCTGTAGCAATTTTCAAAGTGTTTCTAACAGACTTCCACAAAAACGTTTTTCAAAGAATAGGCAGTATATTGTTTTAAATATGAATCTTTGTTTGATGCTTATTAAGTCTATTGTTGCTATTATTGTTTTGATTGAAGATGATGATGATAATGTGTATGTATGTATGTATGTATGTGTGTATGTGTGTATTTTGGTTCTAGGTACATCACACTCAATGGTGTGCTGGTAAATATTTAGCAACCAACTTTCCAAGAAAAAACAAAGATCTAAATTATAACATATGCTGAATTCTATTGAATAAATACTCCCATCATGGTTGATTTCAAGGTACCAACATGACATCATTGGAAATGAAGCAGGGAAGAGAAGAGAACAATCAACTCTCACAATTCAGTACTATCTACAGCTCATCATTTTTGATCCTATACACTTAAGTAAAAAGTCTAATGCTTACTCGTATTTAAATTCCTGCTGAATGAATTGCAAAAGAGTAAAGTAAGGTCATAGGGCCGGAATTTTATATTTTCAGTAATAAGAAATTTAGTGTGAATGATGGTTTTAATTAACATTTCGTACCATTCTTTCTGAATGTTAATGACATTCACAAAAGTATAAACAGAAAAAAACTAAACATGTATTTATATAGAATATACTCTTTAAAACAGTGTTATTTATGGCATACTGCAACAAATCAGGATATTTAAATATAGGACATTTTCAACATAGCACTTTATGGCAATAAAACACTTTGCAAATCAATTTTATTGTTCCTCTCTGCAACCTCAGGAGGCAACAGATATGATTTCCCTATTTTTATAGGTGAAGAAAGTAAGGCACAAAGAGATACTCAAACTTTCACATAGCTTGTTAATAGAAAAGCTGGGATTAGAACTTGAATCCTGCAGTGTTCCAGCTGTAATTTATTAGGTTATATTTTCTGAAATGTGAATAATTTAAAACGAGATATTAATTGGCTTTGGTCCTCAGGGATGGCTCTTCTTTCCATTGGCTCAGTGAACTAGACCTCAGGTTCATCATGAGGTTTGCCATGCCTCTTCTTGTAGTCCTGACTGCCCTTAGTTCCTGCTGAGAAGGGCCCTTAAAGGGCTATGTTTTCTACTTTTGTTTGTCCTCAAACTAACCATTCCTTAAACCATAGTTGCCTGGATTAAAGGTGGACACCAGACCCAGGCTTAGTCAATCGATAGGTTGGGGCTGTGGTCTAAACAAAACACTACAATTACATTTCTTCTTTCTAGAATTTGGAATAACAAAGGATGAGAAAATTAGACAGCATGGAAGCTGAAATTTAAAAGTCATGATGCAAAGATTTGCTTGAAAAGGCATGGTGGAGAGTGTGTTAACTAAAGTTATAAACTATCAGAAAATACAGTAAATAGAAAGTTTGGCTTAGAGAACAGATATGGAGATCAGATAAGAAAGCAAATAAGTAGAGAAGAGAACAGAAAATAAATAAATGTTCAGGCAAAATAAATATACACCATGAGAGGCATGAAAGACACGCCATGAAGTAATTGGGAGAGGGGGAAGAGATGGAGAAAGTAGCCTGTTCCTAGGACTGCTCTGGTGACTGGCAGCTTTCCAGCTTCCATGCATGTATATATATGTGTGAGTTCTGCTGCCTGGAACAGGAACTCTGCATTAGTGACTTAGTCCAAAGGGGGTTTGTAGTCTTCACATAACAAGGAGTCTGGAGGCAGGCTGCTCAGGGCTGGAGCAGCGGCCTTACAGCATACCAAGTCACCTCTAGTTTTGTACTTCACCATTCTTGGCATACAGCTTGTATCCCCATGTTTGCCATCCCACATCCATTTCTATCCAGATGATGAAAAGAAATGTGTTTTCCATATATAGACATCAGGAATGCAAAACTTACCCAGAAGACTTTTACTTTTGTCTCACTGACATGAACAGTGGCATGGACTCCTAGTATTAAAAAACATTGTTGTTGTTAGGTGCTGTCAAGTTGGTTCTGATTTATAGTGACCTTAAATAGGGTTTCTAAGGAGTGGCTGGTGGGTTTGAACTGCTGACCTTTCACTTAGCAATACAGTGCTTATCCTACAGGGCCACACCCAGTTTAATTGCTGCCCATGGCAAAATTGGAAGTCCAGCTAATAAGGAAGCAAGAGAGAATTGGGTAAGCAACTAGCTGTGTTTGCCACAGTATTCTTGCACCTAGACCTCATCATTTGATTAGCTTGAATCTCGATTTCTTGAACTAAATTAGAACTAACATGGAGGTAAAAGGTGCTTGGTTGTCCACCAGAAATCATAATTCCCTGACGCTTATATCCAGAATAGTGCTATTTTGTCCGAAAGCACATAAAAAACAACATTAATTGCTAACAGCAAATAGGAATTTGTTAACAAGTCATTTCAAACTAGCTTTATAATATTAAACTATCTTTAAAATTAAATAAAAAGATAGGACAGTGCAGTATATATGGCGTGTCTTGATTTTTACCAAGCCATTTAATAAAATCTCTTGGTGTTATTATAAAAAAGGTAGAGAAATTTGAACTAATGGCATTAGAATTATTGTGATAAAAAGCTAGGTAAATATGTTTACCCAGTGTGTTGATTAATGTTAATGGATTTATGTTAACACAACAAGAAGTCTTTAGAGGTGACTTTGTCTTGTTCATTATTTCTGGTTAGTGTCTAGGAAAAAGAGAGAAGTTCGCTGATCCAAAGTTAGAAGAATAGATGTCACAATGGATGATGGAGTAAAGATTACAAATATTTGAGCAGAATGGCCTTTGATGTAAAGGGATCAATCATACAAATACAGTTATAAACACAGCATAGAGAGGATCTGGTTTAATAGCAGTTCGTGGGAGAGAAAACATTAAGAACTATGTCAACTCAAGTCAACTGTCAGGCTCACTTGGCCTTCTGTCCCTTCATCTCAATCTTTTAGCAAATTGACAACCTAATTAATACTATTCCACATCTCCACTTGTTCAGCTGAACGTGACTGGAGAAAAACACAATCATGCTGCAAGTCCTCATTTTATGTTGCCAGACAAATATACAAATGTTCTGGATTTCACTAATCCCCAAAATCCATTGCCATTGAGTTGAGTCTGACTCATAGAAACTCCAATTCTTGTTGTTGTTAAGTGCCATTGAATCGGTTGTGACCCTGTATAGGTTTTCCAAGGAGCGACTGGTGAACTTGAACCGCCGACCTTGTAGTTCAAACGGCTTTGCAGTCTGGCACATTAATCCACAGTGCCACATCAGAACTCTAGAAACTCCACTAGGACCTCATTATATTTTTCTTTGTAGAACAACTATTTCACATTCTCTTCTGAGGATTTGAGGGGAGAAGTTATGGTTGTTAAGTGCCATCCAGTTGGTTCCGACTCATAGTAACTCTGTACAGGGTTTCAAAGGAGTGGTTGGTGAGTTTGGACTGCTCACCAGCCGTTCCTCGAAAACCCTGTACAGTGTTGCTATGAGTTGGAACTGACTCGATGGCACTTAACAACAACAACAAAAACAATATCGCCCTTGAAATCCTCAACACTTCCTCTCTTGTCCTCACTTAACAAGAATATTAACTGAAATAGAATAGAATTATAAAGAAAGAGTTTTATGGGCACCCTATCTATCCACCCCTCAGTAGCTGCACCCATATAATCACCTTGCCTGTGACAGAATTATCTGAAGCACATACTTCTATTTACACACTAGATCACACCACTCTTATCTCCTCAGGGATATTCCTCTAGCAATTCTCCCTTCGTATTCTGTGTTAGCAATTGTTCCTCTTTATTGGATAATTCACATCATCATTGAAGCATACCATTATTATTCTGTGAACTATTTCTAGCTCTGTGTGACTCTGATAATTGTTCTTCCTGTTCTTTTTAGCTGGCTTTGAAGTGTTTCCTCCTCAGGGGTGGTGCTCAGCTCAATACTCTCTTGGGGAAACTCCTATAGATTTGTGGAACTTTTTATCTTTGTAGCTCTCTCCATTTAAGTATTCTGCTCTGTGAATTCTTATACTACTTTGGCCTCATCAAATTCTCAACTGTCTCCTCAATTCAGGGGTACCCCTTGTCTTGGGCTGGGTTTTCTAGAGAAGCAATACCAGTGAAATACACACACACACACACATACACACACACATACATATATGTAAGTTTATTATCCAGAATTGGCTTACAATTGTAAAGTCAAGGACCCCAGTGGAAGAGAGATAGAGTCTTTCGCATATGTCTATTACATTGGGAACAGGCCACACCTTCAGGAGAGAATCCCCTTTGATTGACTGATAGCCTTCTGCTGGATTTGAGAAGGTTCACCTTCCTTAGAGGTCTCCGTAGACTGAGCTGGAGACTCCTGCTGGATTTGAGAAAGTTCATCTTCTTTACAGGGCTCCGTAGACTGATGTGGGGCTTCCTGCTGGATTTGCGTAGAATTAAATATGGCTGCATTAAGTTTCATCACCATGAGAACAAGCACATCCTAACTACTAAACCCTAACTACTACAGTCTACCCTTGTCAGCTTGAAACCTATAAACTATATGCATCATCTCTAAATAAAGAAAACTATAACGTCATACTTGTGCCTAACATGATATAACTAAAACACATACAACTGAAAACGGACTGGTTCCATTTTCATCTTATATGTCACAAATGAACAAAGCTACATATAAAACAAAACAAAAAAATATATATTAATTAAAATGTCCAAAGGGCATATTCTGCAACCTAGCCTCCTGCTTGTAGGCACACAGCCTTACACAGTCCATGGGCCTAGATCCACAACTGCTCTCTCTTTCCATGCCACTGGCTCTGCAATCAATTCTGGTGTTGCTGCTTTTCTAGGCAGGGAGCTCACACTCCACTCATGCTATTCCTTCCCAGATGATGGTCCTGGGATCTTCTGCTCCTGAAATGAAACATTAACTACTCCCTCCTTTTAGTGATGAGGGAAGAAGGAAGACTAGCTGGTCTTTTTTTGATAAGTTACAGTTTTGATAATCACAATGAATCTTACTAAAAATTACTCACAATTGAAATCATAAGATCCTACCAGCATTATCCCCATCCCCTTTCACCATATCCATCTGGAGAAGAGGAAAATTAGTCAGTGGGGATTCTCCTTTGTCCCCTCATTTTAAAATTAAGCATATCCATGAAAGTTTGTAAGACAGTCACTTAATGCCTTTATTTTGTTGTTGTTAAGTGCTATGGAGTTGGTTCCAACTCACAGAAACATACTATAGGATTACTGAGGAGCAGCTGGTGAGTTTGAACTGCCACCCTTGTGGTTAAAATCAGCATTGAGGTCGAGTGCTTATCCTATGGTGCCACACCAGGACTCATGTCTTCATAAGCCCCCATATTTGATAGCCA
>NW_006408647.1:3644449-3645560 GCF_000296735.1 Chrysochloris asiatica
ACTTCAAACCAGCTGACCCCTTCACTCTCAGCCCTAGACCCCAGGGGATAGGTCAGTGCCCATGGATTCAGGAGTTCACACAACTCCCTAAACTTCAGACCACCATCCTTCCCTCTTCTCTCATCTTAATGTCAATGGGTGACAATAGAACATATCCAAACTCAACCAGTGGTTTCATTGTTGCATTTCCCCTAATTACACTCATATGTGGTCTTACAGCTTCCCGGTTCCTTTGAACTTTCAGTCCTAAAAAGAGGGGTTTTCTCTTATAGGCTGACTTTCCTTGCTTTGATGCCTCTGAAATTCTAAATGTCCACTTTTTTCTCTGCCTTCTTCCAATCTTGAATCTTTTGTTCTCCCAACAGTTCTGGGTTGGTCTGTATACCTTTTCAAATGCAAATGTCCCCATTCTGAAGGATCTGGATGGGTATAGAGCATGGGACCTAAGGCCACATGCGCTACAAAGGCTTAAACCAAAAAGCCTAACTCTACTTTTAGCAAATCCAATCAAGTATAGGCTGAAGGAGGCCTTACAAGCTCTCTATAATCATTACACCCAATATTCATTTGTATCAACACATGCATGTCTATTTTACAATAATAGGCTGGAAAAACCAATATTCAAAAGGCATTAAAAACACACACACCTTTTTAAACACTCAGGTTCAACATTTTCTTCTCCCTTGGACTAACCACATTCGTATGCATATGGTAGGGTGGATTCCAATAGGCCCAGGCCCTCTGTCCCCCATCTAGTTTAACCAGCATGCCATCAGCTCCAGGCAATTCCAGAAGTTGCTGCTCTCCCCACCACTTGAGTATGTTATCCCATCCCCCTTCATTCTTTCTTTTACAAAACCTCATGCTTCCATGAGCCTGGAGCCATTGCAATAAATCTCCCTCCTAATACCAACTGCTTAAACCAAGTGGGGACCTTGCCTGACTTCCTCTGACTCCACAAGGGGGAAAGAGGATCAAACTCAAAATCAGTCTAAGACTGATTCCTATCAAGTGGAGGTCAGACATGCCTATATCAGTATCTTTAAAATTAGGCAGACTTGAGAACAAATTTAGAAAACTCATGCTTGTGATTTTGTTTCTCTAGAACCCC
>NW_006408647.1:3646793-3647364 GCF_000296735.1 Chrysochloris asiatica
TCTCGACTCTTCTTCATTGATGGTCCTAGGGACCTCCACTCCTAGACTGAAAAGTTATCCCCTCCCCTCCTTGCTATAAAATGTCTACCTTTACACTTCCAACCCTCACAATCAGTCTTGATAATAATTATTCACTATTATATCACAAAAGACCCATCTGCATTTCATTTCATCAGCTCCGCCTAGGCAGATTGGATACTACTCATTGTAGACTCTGCCTTCCTTGAGGCCCCCTGGCTCTAGGTTCCCTCTTGAAAGCTTGTAAGCCAGTCACTTCTTGCCTTTGTAGCCCCCCCTCCTCATTTTGGGTAGCCAGTGTCCAAGTTGCCCATCCCTGTCCACTCTGTGTGTAGAGAGGGTGGGAATAATTCTTGCTGTAAGGATTTGTTCCCTCTTTTGAGTTACTGCTTCCATAGGTGTAGGTCAATTTCATCAAATTGCATCAGTTTACTCTTTTTTTCCTCTTCTTTCTTCTTCTGGTTAAACTCTGATCATCCAGTCATTGAAGCCCGGTCAAGTGGGTATTATCTGCAAGTGTGGGTGTTCTTGTGCATATGCCCTCTCTTTTTAT
>NW_006408647.1:3654869-3664855 GCF_000296735.1 Chrysochloris asiatica
AGTCACAAAAGGACAAATATTGCATAAGACCATTATTGTAAAGGCTTAAGAAAAGATACCCATACTAAAATGAAAAACAAACAAAAAAACTAATGCTAGAAGGTATGTAAGCTAGCTGGAGACACATTGGTCTACTGCTGAGTGGAAGAGGGGGAAAGGCAGCAATGAAGAAATGGGCTGAGTTCAAGCATGTTCCATAGACTCCCGTTGACCTGGAAATGAGAGAGAGAAGAGGAAGGGCTGGTTAGTTCAAAGTGTGGTGAGACCTGGGGACTCCTGAGTCCATCGACAAGGACATAGCCACAGAAGGCTAGAACTGAGAGTGAAGCATCTAGCTGATATGAAATGAGGAGAGACACACAAGACCACCCAAACTTGTAGCTAGTACTTATTTGACCTACCCTTGATGGCTTGATAATCAGAACTCAACTAGAGGAAGATAAGAAAAAACAAACAATTTTTGTAAAGGAAATGAGGATAAATTGCTACAATTTGGTGAACTTGACCTATACTTATGGAAGTAGTAGCTCAAAAAACCAACTGAGGGGGAAGGAGCCTTTACATCAAGTATCAATCCTATCTCCTCTGTATACAGGGTAGATAGGGATGGGCAAGTTAGAGATTGGCTACCTAATATGAAGGGGTGATAAAGGCATGAAGTGATTGGCTTACAAGTTTTCAAGAGGGAGTTGAGTTTAAGAGTGTGCGGGGGATGGTAGAGTCCCCACTGAATCGTTTTCATCTTGTCTAGACGGGTCTGGTTAAAAGAGATGGGGATAAGATTCTTACGATTCAATAGTGAGTAATAGTTATCATGACTAATTCCGACAATCACAACAGTAAAGGTAGAAGTTCTGTAACAAAAACAGGGGGGTAGTTAATTTTACAGTGCAGGAACAGAGGACCCTAGGACCATTAAGGGAGAAGAGCACAAGTGGAATGCGGGACCCTATCCAGAGAAGCAGCAACACCAGATATGGAGGCAGAGATGAGGACATAGAGAAAGGGTACAACTGAAGACTCTGGACTCATGGAAAGAGAGGAACTGTGTGCTGGCAGCCAGGAAGCAGGCTTGCAGAATGTGCCCATTGGTTGTTTAAATGATTATATATTCCTGAGCGTTTCTGTGCACATTTCCCCCACCGCAAGAAAACCTCCCAAAACCCTAAAGGGAATGGAAGCAAATACTGTTGAATGATGATGCACGGAGGAGATAGTAATCATTGCAATGAAACGATGGTGTAAAGCTTACCTTCTCCTATGTAGACTATCACTCAGTTCATAATAAAAACTTTAAAAAAAACACCAAAAAGAACCCCCCAAAAATCAATGCTAGAAAGTTCATATAAAAGTGACCCATTGCACTGCAACCAACAAAGCATCAGAGTTCCAATTTCTTTACATCCTTGTCAACATTTGTTATTATATGCTTTTCCTTTATAGACACCCGTAGTGCTGTGGGTTAATGCGTTGGACTGTGAGTTCAGCTTGAACTGCAAAGTCGATTTTTCAAGCTTGCCAGCTGCTTCTCAGAAACCCTGTACAGGATTGCTATGCGTTGGAACCAACACCATGGCAGTTAATAACAACAACAACAACAGTGTAAAAAGAGCCCTGGTAGTGCAGTTGTTAAGAAGTTGGCTGCTGCATAAAATGTTATTGGTTCAAAGCCACTAGTCACTCCATGGGAGAAAGATGTGGCAGTCTGCTTCCATGAAGATTGCTTCTGCTGTTTTTGTTAAGTGCTATTGAGTTGGTTCTGACTCATAATGACCCTATATAGGGTTTCCAAGGAGTGGCTTGTGGATTTGATCCATCAACAACCTTGTGGTTACAGTCCAGTGCTTATCCTACAGCATCATAAAGATTACAGCCTACGATTTGTCGTAAGATGTCAGACTAGGCAGACACACTATACAGACCCTCTACAGTAAAGATCCAGGAAACCAAATGAAACAGACATAGATGGTATTCCTGGAACGCCGAACCTCAGAGCAAAGGTTAGAGAAGTGGATTGAATACCTACTGGGAGTTGATGCTGAGCAGAGACAGCAGAAAGAGACTGATTGGTGAATGATCTGCCAACTACATGCAGCCCAGCCATCTTAAACTTTTGCAAGCAGCTTTGGAGACAGTCTGTGGCCTGGTGATGCAGATTCACATAGGGGACTGGACGCTGGAATTTTGATAGAGACTGTATTGGATTTGTAGATCAATTTGGAAATTATCTTTACAACAGGATGTTTTCCCATTTATTTAACCTTTAATTTCATTAAATGATGTTTATAGTGTACAGTGTACAATTGGTGCACTTCTTTGGTTAAATTAATTTCTAAGTATCTTATTCTTTTTGATGTCAATAGAAAAGTGGAAACACAATGGATCTTATATCCTGTAGTTTTGTTGTTTATCTTTTGAAAGTTTTTTTTGTGAATTGAGTAAAAGTTTACAGGGCAGATCATCAGTTTTATATTCAACAAATCATACACCTTGTTTCAATTACAATGATTCAATATCCTGTAGTTTTGCTGAGCTCTTTTGTCACCTCTGATAGATTTTTTTTGAGGCTTCTTCAGGGGCTTTTCACTATATCATCTGCAAATAGAGATATTATTTGTTTCTTTGCAATCTGGATACTTTTTACTTATTTTTCCTGTCTAATTACCTTGGTTAACATTGTCAATACAAGTTAAATAGAAGTAAAAAGAATGGCATACTTGCTTTGTTCCAGATCGTAGGGGTAAACATTCAGTCTTTCACTGTTAAGTGTGGTGTTAGCTGTGGGTTTTATCAGATCTAAGATGTTCCTAGTTTGTTGAGTATTATTATGATAAAAAGTATTGGATTTTATCAAATGCTTTTTCTGTATTGATTGAGATGATTATGTGGTTTTGCTCATTAGTCTATTAAAATTCTATTAACATCAATAGATTTCACATTTCATACATTTATAAGGAACCCTAGTGGTATGATAAAAAGCTCTGGTAGCACTGTAGGTTAAGCACTGACTGGTAACCACAAGGATGGAAGTTCAAACCCACAAGTGCTCTGAAGGGGGAAAATGAGGCTTTCTGCTTCCATAATGATTTATAGCCTTGGAAACCCTATGAGTTGGTATTGACCCAATGGCAGTGGTTTGGTTTTAGTAGTATTATTGTTAGTACACAGCTACTGGCTGAAGAGTTGGAATTTCAAACCCATTGGTTTTTCCAAAGGAAGAAAGACCTGGTGATCTGCTCCCATGAAGATTACAGGAGACCCTATGTGGCAGTTCTAAACTGTGAGTTTAGGATCACTGTGAGTCGGAATTGCCCCAATAGCACATAATAGTAACAACATATAGTTTTATGTTGTACATTTTCAAATGGATCCATGATATAAATTCACCTGGTCATGACATGTAATTCTTTTTATATATACACTCCTGAATTCAGTTTGCTAGTATTTTGTTGAGTCATTTCTCATCTATATTCATAAAGGATATTGTTCTATAGTTTCTATTTCTTATGATATCTTCATCTGACTTTGTATCAAGGTAACATTGGCCTTATAGAATGAGTTAGGAAGTAGTCCTTCCTCTTTTAATTATTTGAAGCATATTAGAAAGATTGATGTAAATTATTTTTTAATATTTGCTAGAATCCTCCAATGAGGTCACCTTCAGTGAGTTCTGGCATTTATTTGTTGGAAGACTTTTGATTACTCAATCTCTGTTTTTTTTGGTTGTCTGTTTAAATTTTTATTTCTTTCTGAGTCTGCTATTTTGCTAGCTTGTGTCTTCCTAGGAATTTTCACATTGCAGCTAGGTTGTTTTACATGTTGTCATTCAGAATCCATAATATTCTCATACATCTATTCTCTTTTAAACCCACTAGTATGAGGCCTGTGCTCCTATAAATCATCTGGTCAGAGACATCACTGATCTCTAGGTTTTATACAATTCTCAGTCCTTAATTTACCTGACCCACCACTTGTCTGTCAGTTTGTTGTAGTGTAGCGGCTGGAATGTTGCTATAATTCTGGAAGCTATGACACAGACATTTTAAATAACAGCAGGGTCACCCACACGGGCAGGTTTCAGCTGAGTTTTCAGATGAAGACAGACTAGGAGGAAGGAGAGATGGACTACTTCTGAATATTTAGTTACTAAAAACCTTATGAATAGCAGCACCAGAATACCGAATATTGAAACATAATGAAGAGCACCAGAATGTTGTCAAATATAGTGCTGGAAGATGAAGCCCTCAGGTTGGAAAGCACTCAAAATAGGATTGGGGAAGAGTTGCCTCCTTAAGGTAGAGTTATGACACAAATGGAGTAAAATCTTCAGAAACTTCATTTGCTGATGGGGCACAACTCAAAATGAAGAGAAACAGCTGTAAACATCCATTAATAATTGGAACATGGAATGTACGAAGTATGAATTTAGGAAAATTTAGAAATTGTCAAAAATGAAATGGAACTCATTAACATTGACATTCTTGGCATTAATAACCCAAAATGGACTGGTATTGGCCATTTTGAATCCGACAGTCACATGGCTTACTATGCCAGGAATGACAAATTGAAGAGAAATGGTGTCAAATTCATTATCAAATAGAACATATCAAGATCTGTCATGAGGTACAACACTGTCTATGATAGGATAATATCCATGTGCCTACAAGGAAGACCAGTTAATACCACTCTTCAAATTCATGCACCAACCACTAAAGCCAGTGAGGATGAAATTTAAGAATTCTACCAATTTCTTTAGTCTGAAATTGATCAAATATGCAATCAAGATGTATTGCTAATTGCTGGCAACTGGAATGCAAAAAGTTGGAAACAATGAGGAAGGATCAATACTTGGAAAATATGGCCTTGGTGATAGAAACGATGCTGTAAATTGCATGATAGAATTTTGTAAGACCAATAACTTCTTCATTGACAATACCTTTTTTAAACAACATAAAAGGTGAACCAGATGAAAGAAATCAATTTGACTACATCTGTGGAAAAAGATGGTGGCAAAGTTCTATATCTTCAGACACAACAAGACCAGTGGTAGACTGTGGAACTGACAGACCATCAGTTGCTCATATGCAAGTTCATACAGAAGATGAAAAAAATTAAAACAAGTTTACGAGAGCCCAAATACAACCTTAAACATGTTAGAGATTCTATGAAGAACAGATTTGATTTATTAGACACTAAAGACCGAAGACCAGAACAGTTGTAGGATGACTTCAGGAATATCATACAGGAAAATCAAAAGTTCATTAAGAACACACGAAAGAAGAAAAAGATAAAAATGGATACAAGAAGAGACTCAGAAACTTGCTTTTCAATGTGGAGATGTTAAAGCAAATGGAAGAAGTAAGGAGGTAAAAGAGCTGAATTGAAAATTTCAAAGGGCAGCTGAAGAAGACAAAGTTAAATATTGTAACAAAATGTGCAAAGTCCTGGAGTTAGAAAACCAAAAGGGAAAACATGTTGATTATTTCTCATGCTGAGGGAATGAAAAAAAAGTTCAAGCTTCAACTTGTAATATTGAAGGATTCTATGGGCAAAATATTGAATGATGCAGAAAGCATAAAAGAAAGATGGAAGGATTACACAGTGTCTGTGTACCAAAAAGAAATGGTAGCATATGACCAAGAGCCAATGATACTAAGGAAGAAGTTACATTGAATGCATTGGCAAAGAACAAGGCACCAGAAATTGATGGAATACAAACTGAAATCTTTCAACAAACTGATGCGGCACTGGAGGCACTGACTTATCTATGCCAAGAAATTTGGAAGACAACTACCTGGCCAACTGACTGGAAGAGATCCATATTTGTGTCCATTGCAAAGAGAGGTGACTCAACAGAATGTGTAAATCATTGGACAACATCATTAGTATTGCATGCAAGTAAAATTTTGCTAAAGATAGTAAAAAAAATGGCTGCAACCATACATTGACAGAGAGCTTCCGGAGGTTTAAGTCGGATTCAGAAGAGAACATGGAATGAGGGATATCACTGCTGACATCAGATAGATCTTGGCCTGAAGCAGAGAATACCAGAAAGATGCTTACTTGTGCTTTATTGATTACACAAACAGTTTCAATTCTGTGGATCATGACAAGCTCGGGACAACACAGCAGAGAATGAGTATTCCAGAACACTTAATTGTGCTCATGAGGAACCTGTTCATAGACCAAGAGGCAGGCAGTTGTTCTAACAGAACAAGGTAACACCAAATAGTTCAAAATTAGGAAAGGTGTGCACCAGGGTTGTATACTTTCACCATACTTATTCAGTCTGTATGCTGAAAAAATAATTTGAGAAGCTGGATTTTATGAAGAAAAATGTGGCATCAATATTGGAGGAAAACTCATTAACAACCTGTGACATGCAGATGATACTACCTTGCTTGCTGAAAGCACAGCGGATTAAAATACTTACTGATGAAAATCAAATACCACAGCCTTCACCCTGGACCAATAAACACCATCCATATAAAGGAGAAAAGATTGAAGTTGTTAAAGACTTCATTTTGCTTACATCAATCATCAACACTCATGGAAGCAGCAGTTAAGAAATCAAATGATGTACTGCATTAGGCAAATTTACTTCGTAAGACCTCTTTGTTGAAGAGCAAAGATGTCAGTTTGAGGACTAAGGTGAACCTGACGCAAGCTATAGTATTTTAAATAATCTTATATGTATGTTAAAATTGAACTGTGAATAAGGAAGACCATTAGAAGAATTGATGTATGTGCGTTACGGTGCTAGAGGAGAATATTAAAATTACCATGGACTGACAAAAGAACAAAAAAATCTGTTGCAAATAGTACAGCCAGAATGTTCTTTGGAAGACAGGATGGCCAGACTTCATCTCTCATACTTTGGAAATATTTTCAGGAGGGACCAGTCCCTGGAGAAGGATATCATGATTAGTAGAGTAGAGGGTCAGAGAAAACTAGGAAGGTCTCCAATGAAATTGATTGGCACACTGTCAGCAACAATGGGCTCAGATGTAGCAAGGATTATGAGGTTGGCACAGGACCTGGCAGCGTTTCCTTCTGTTGTGCACAAGGTCGCTATGAGTAGGTACTGACTTGATGACACACTACAACAAAATTTCACCTGATCATTCAGTAAGCTGTGGTACATTTGATTGTTCTCTTCTACTTGTTACATTCTATTTATTTTATTTTGTTTCAGGGCACTACATATCCTTATTTTCCTCTTATTTTAATGATTTCTCCTTAGTCTCTTTTACAGGTTCTGCCTTTCCCCCATCAATGTCTGATTATTTGAGTGCCCCAGGGTGTAGTCCTTAGACACTCTCTTAACTCTATCTACACTCACTACTTTCTTAATCTGTTCAAGTTACTGATGTGCCCATATTTATAGCTACAGTCCAGACTCTCAAAATGAATATTTAACTTGACTGATAGCTTAATCACAACATGTGCCAAGTCTAATTTCTGCTTTTTCCCTCTAAATTTTCTTCTTCATCATCTCTGTTGATAGTAGCTCCAGCTTTCTAACTGTTGTAGTTGTTGTTAAGTGTCATTGAGTGAGTTCCAACTCATAGGGACCCCGTATAGGATTTCTGAGGAGTGGGTGGTGGGTTACAATTGTTGACCTTGTGAGTTGCAGTCTAGTGATGATCCTATAGCACCACACTAGACTGAAATTTCACAATAATTTTGACTACTCTGTTTGTCTCAGGTCTCATCCACCAGAAAATCCTATTGGTTCTACCTTCAAAATACATTGAGTTTGAGCATATCTCTTCATTTCCACCTCTCTGATCTGAACCACCCATCTTTCTCCTATATTATAGCAATACACTCTAACTTGTTTCTCCACACTCTAAGGGGAAGTTGTATGGCAAGATCAGTCAAGTCCAGATTGACACATTTAAAATGCAAATCAGATCATTCACTTCTTTGTTCAAGCTGCAGCTGCCCTCGATTTCCCTCAGAGTAAAAACGTATGCGGCTTCATCATATTTCTTCCTACTTCTTCATACATAAAGGCCTGTTTATGTTCTTGGAACATGCTGTGCAGGTCCCACCTTAGAGCTTGTGTACTGCTGGAGCACTGTCTTCCCTGATATGCCCATGGTAAATACCCTGACTTCAAATCTTTGCTCATATATCACCTCCTCAATGAGGCCTATCCCGACAACTCTGTTTAATACAATAGTCTGCCTAGCTCTCTGTTATAGATTGAATTGTGTCTTCCCAAAATATGTGTTGTATTTAGTAAATTTGCAAGGTACAAGTTCAACAAACAAAAATTAGTTGTGTTTCTATACACCAGCAATGAGAAATCTGAAAAGAAAATTAAGGAAAATTTCCATTTATAATAATATCTAAGAGAATACATTGTTGTTGTTGTTAAGTGCCATCGAGTCGGGTCCGACCCATAGCGACCCTGTACAAGGTTTCCGAGGGTGTAAATCTTTACGGGAGTAGAAAGCCTCATCTTTCTCCCGCGGAGCTGCTGGTAGTTTAGAACTGCTGACCTTCAGGTTCGCAGACCGATTTGTAACCACTACGCTACCAGAGCTCCTTAAGAGAATAACATACCTAGGAATAAATTTAGTCAGGAAGGGAATTGTTGCTGTTGCTGTAAAGTGCCGTCGAGTTGCTTACAACCCACAGCACCATGTATAGGGTTCCCAAGGAGGAGGTGGTGAGCTTGAACTGCCGACTTCTCAATTCAAACGGCTTTGTGCATTAACCGGCAGCACAACACCAGGACACCAAGAAAGGAATTATACAATGAAAATTATAAACACTGCTGAAAGAGGCTAAAGAAGAGTTAAATAAATGGAAAGCTATTCCATGTCCTTGGACTGGAAGAATTAATATTGGTAAATTGTCAATAATAACCAAAATTATCTACAGATTCAACACAATCTCAATCTGACTTCTAATAGCTTTCCTTATAAAATAGAAAATCTATTCCTCAACTTTATATGGAATGGCAAAGAGGACAAAATAGCTAAAGCGGTGTTAAACGAGAAGAATAAAGTAGGAGGACTCACTGATTTTTAAAACATTTTATACATCCACAATATATAATAACAGACATACAGGCAAATGGAATAGAACTGAGGCCCCAAAATAAACACACACCTCTATGATCAACTGATTTTTCAGGAAGATGCTAAGTCCATTCAATAGGGAAACAAGAGTCTCTTCAAAAAATGGTGTAGGAAAAATTGAATTTCCATATGCAGAAAAACAAAACTGAGTCCATGCCTCATACCTCACACCTATAAAAAAAATTAGAAATGGATTAAGTTCCTACATGTGAAAATTAAAACCATATAATTCTTAGAAGAAAATGCAGTGGTAATGCTCTTGGGTCTAGTTTTTAATGGATTGTCTAATATAATAACATAAGCATGAATAGCAAAAGACAAAATAAATAAATGGGACCTCATAAAGATTATAAACTTTGTTCATCAAAAGGCTTTAACAAAAAAGGTGAAAAGACAAGCTTCCACCAGGGAGAATATCTTTGGAAACAATATATTTGATAAAAATCGAATCACCAAAATAAATATAAAATGTCACCAGTGTAATACCAAAAAGATAAATAATATGATTCCTTTGTTCAGATTATATTTCACCAAAGAGGACATTCAAATGGCCACCAAGCATATATGAAAATGTCATTGACCATCAGAGAGATGCAAATCAAAACCAAAATGAGATACTATTGTACTTTCACTAGGATGATAGCTTACTGAGTTATGAGTTGAATTGCTAAGTGCAAAGCCAGCAATTCAAATCTACCAGTAGTTTCCAGGGAGAAAGCTTTCTGCTACTGTAAAGATTTACATCCTTGGAATTCCTATACAAATTTGCTATGAGTCAGAACCAACTCAGTGACATACAAGTAGCACCACCACCAGGACAGTTGAGATTAAACAACAACAACAGAAAATTACAAATGCTGAAGAGCATGTGGAGAAATTGGAACCCTTATC
>NW_006408647.1:3666075-3672595 GCF_000296735.1 Chrysochloris asiatica
CAATAAAGGAAGACGGCGAGTCAGAAATAAGAGAAGGAAATAGAATGTGTGGCTAATGCTTTCCTGAACAATTGTCTCCTTTGCTATGGGACTAGTAGAATGGATGATGTCCAGCTATCATTACTGAACACTGTAAGCAAAAGTTCTTTAGAAGAAACAGAATTTCAAATTCTCATGAACTCCAGACTTTCAGGAGTCATGGGAGCTGAATAAATCCCTGAAACTTGCTTTGAGATAATATCTAAACCTTAAATAAAAAAATATCTCCTGCAGCCTCAAAACCAAGCAATAGTTTAATTTAACTAGTAAAAAAAAAAAAAAAAAAAGTCTGCCTGAGAATTATGCTTTTTTAAGAACTATCTATGCTGTGGGCTACTGTGTCAGACTGCAAAGTCATTTGAACTGCAAGGTTGGTGGTTAAAGCTCACCAGCTTTATACAGGGTCACTGTGGGTTGGAATTGACTTGACAGCACTTAACAACAACAACAACATATTGTACAAAAGGATCCCTAGTGGCTCTGTAGGATCAGCACTGACTACTAAGAACAAGCTCAGCATTTCAAACCCACCAGTTGCTCTTTGGGAGGAAGATGAGGCTTTCTGCTCCCATAAAGATTTACAGCCTCGGAAACACTATCAGGATCGCTATTGTGGGAATTGACTCAACGGCAGTGGGATTTAGTTACATGGTATTAAAGTGACTACAACAACTCAAAAGCTTCAACAGGAAGCTTAGAGGGCAGTAAATTTATGTTAACGAGACAGAAACAATTCAGAAAAGAACAGCAAGAAAGGTTGCATAACTCTAAGAATGTAATTAATAGCATTGCATTGTGCATGTAGAAACTTTTGTATTGGTGTATATTTCTGCACATTCTCAGTAACAACAAAATAAATAAATAATTGAATGTATTGTAAATCTTAAATCCTGTAGTGGTTATAATCCTATTTTAGAATGGCCTTTCTTTGTCATGTTAATGAAACAGTGTTAATATAATGTGTTTCGTTAATCAAACTCTTTTGAGATATAAAAATAGATTGTTGTTGTTAAGTGCTGTCCAGACTCATAGTGAGCCTGTATAGGGTTTCCGAAGAAATGACAACCTTTTGATTAATTGTTCAGTATTTATCCTACAGCACCACATCAAGACTCCAAAAGTAGATTAAGCAAGCAGGAATGGGGTGATAGCTGCCAAGCCCATGAAGATCAGCGAGGAGCAGAAGCTAAAAAGAGACAAGGACCAGAGCCACGGGAGAAAGAGAAGGTCTTCCTTTAGTGTTGGCACCCTGGATTCGGGCGTCTAGCCTTCTAACTAGAGAAAATATATTTCCATTTATTCAGACCACTCACTTGTGGTATACCTGATATAGCAGCATTAGATAATTAAAACACCCCTCAAATCATCCTATAAGGTATATTTTATGCCAATAACATGTGTAATATACATTTTTGCAAACTGCACAACCCCCTATTACATTCATTTCCTATATATGCCGTGCAATTTGTATGTGTGTGAGTGTAATTTACATGGGCACATTATACGTGAAAAAGTATGAAACTTGTTGAATTAAATGGCAAATGAATGATTGTAAAGAAAGTAAATGCAACTTCAGGCTACTTTAGTAGAATCACAATTTCCAAACAATGTAGTCTCATTTTTCTCTGAACTAATGATGAAAATTAAAATATTTTGAAACCTTACTATGTGGCTTATAAGGAGATAGCATTTATATTATATTCATAGCAATATTATAAGATGGTTGTTGTTGTTGTTAGGTGCCATCGAGTCTGTGCTGACTCATAGCGACCTTATGCACAGTATAATGAAACGCTGCCTGATCCTGGGCCAACCTCACAATTGTTGCCACGCTTGAGCCCATTGATGCTGCCACTTTGCCAATTGCTAGGGGCCTTCCTCTTTTTCTCTGACCCTCCACCCTACCAAACATGATATCCTTCTCCAGCAACTGGTCCCTCCTGACAAGTATGAGAGACAAAGCTTGGCCATCCTGGCCTCCAAGGAACACTCTGGCTGCACTTCTTCCAACACAGATCTGTTGGTTCTTTTGGCAGCCCATGACACTTTCAATATTCTCCTTCAACACCATTAACTCAAATGCATCAATTCTTCTACGGTCTTCCTTATTATAAGATAGGTACTATTATTTTCTCTATAGTATGGATGAAGAAAATGGGATAGGAAAGGTTAAGCAAATTTCCCCCATACACACAGCAAGAACTGGAAGCACCAGGATTCCAACTCAAGAAATTGAATTCAGAATCCATGTTCTTAACTATCTCCCTAGAGCTGGAGACAATCTAGAGCAATGACAAAGGTTTCGAAACCACGTTATAAAGAGAAAGCTGAAGGAGCTGGCATTTTTCCTCAGAAAAGAGAATATTCATGGGAACATTATAGTTTTCTAGTGTGTAAAGGCATGAACTGTAAGAAGGATGAGATTTTCATATAAGGGGAAAATTAAGAGTCTACAATGGAAACAATAAAGAGTGGGACAGTTAGGTTCTGCGTCAACTTGACTGAACCAGGATTCCCAGTTATTTGGCAGTTGGTAGTTAACTCTATAATGATTGGCTTGAGCAGCCAATCAAATGAAAGGATTTTTCTTTGGGCATGTTGTCTGCTCCCAACATAATGGACGTGCAGGAAAGACTTGTACTCTTCCCCGCTGGGTCTAGATCTCACACCTGGGCCGTCCTCCAACCTCCAGTAGTTTGAAACTGAGTCAGTCTCTTGCTTTATTGTATGATTGCCTGCTGGCCTGCCCCCCAAATTGTGCCTGGAAAACTGGATGCCCATTGGAGGGCCCTGTTGCTGTTGCCCTGGCTTATGTGCCCCATGCTGCCAGTTCTTCAGCGTGCCTGTCTAGGCCTTCGTAGACCGTTACCCTGTTGCTGCCCCTGCCCCAGCGCCGAGGTCCTGCTCGGTGCCCTGACTTAGGATTCCTGCCTTCTGGAGCCATCCACCAATCTTGGTTCACCTGGTCTACATTTGGGACTCTGCTATCGCCACAATCATGAGCCATTTCCTTGATATAAACTTCTCTCTCTCATACACACACACACACACACACACACAAGTAGTACTGGTTTTGTTTCTCTAGACAACCCAGCCTTCATGGCAATCCCCTACACAAAGGTACAAAAGCTTGCCCAGTCCCATGTTATCCTCATAATTGGGGATTGAACTGCTTTGATCCATAGGGTTTTCTTCCTAGTCTGTCTTAATGTGGAAGCTTGGCTGAAACTGGTTCAGCATCATAGCAACACGTTGGCCTCCTCTGATGTATGGGTGGTAGCTGTGCATGAGGTGCATTGGACAGGAATCAAATCCAGGTCTCCTGCACAGAAGATGAGGAGTATACCACTGAGCCACTACTGCCTCCTTTTAACTACTGTTGTTGCTAAATTCTGTCAAGTCAGTTCCGACCCATAGTGACCCTGATAGGGTTTTCAAGGAGCAACTGGTGAGTTTGAACTGTCAACCCGGTGGTTCAAACCAACTTTGCTGTCCAGAGTATTAACCTACAGCACCTCACCAGGACACCTTTTAACTACTAGAGTTCAAAAACAACATGTTCTCCTATTCATTTTCCAACTTAACAGATCCTGTGAGTCACCTGCTCTTCACCTGTTAACCTACTTGGATTCTACCCAGTGCAGTGCCAGGAAAGAACAGTGGGAAACCAAAACTATTTCACTAGCATGGGAACTGCTTCAGTAGTACGGGAACTGTTTCACTAGAATGGTATCTGCTTCGCTAGTATGGGAAAGAGAAGCAATTAATTCCCGTTAGTGCCTTCCTCCATTCCACAGGCACCCTGGAGATGGTAGAGAGACCATTTATATTTCTCAAATGTAAATTCATTCTCTCAAATGAATACACTGAGGTTAAACTCACATCACATTGTATTTTGTCCTTATTTGGAAGCAGGACATAAGTTAATTGGACGTACAAACTTGTCATCTCTCAGACTAGAGGAAGCTTTATGAAACAAATCAGGGAGGTTAATTCAAACAGAGCTCAAGGAAACACTTCTGACTCCATGTGTCTTCTCATCGTGTCAGAACAGGGCATCCCTGGAAGGTGAATGGATTGTAGTGAGTTGGAGGGATAGTGGTGGAGCTTGAACGAGATGCTGAGAGAACTCAAACCCAAATTTGCCTACATCATAAAATTTCCAGAAGGCTGGCCTTCCGTTGTTCCATATACTTAATACAAATGACTTCTTGGCAAGTAAGAGGCACCATGGCTTGGTGTGTAGTCCATTTAGGTACCCTAGTACCATTTACCATTGAGTCAAATTCTGAGCCATGGTGACCCCATTGTATCAGAGTACTGCTCTACTATATAAGGTTTTCAAGTGGTTGGTTTTTCAGAAGTAGATCACCAGGTCTTTCTTCCAAGACATCCCTAAATGGACTTGAACCAACAATCTTTTGGTTAGCAGTCGTGCACATTAACCATTGTCACCAACCCAGGACTCTGCTCAGGTACTGGTTGTATTGAAGTTCAAATCCTGACTATTCAATTTATGAGAGACTGCATCTAGAGAAGCTGTGTAGACTCAAGATTTCAGCCGAGATTCAGCTTCATCATGTTGATTCACATCTATCTCAGAGCATTGTTTTCAGAATCCCATGGAGGGAATATGGAAAGAAGCTAAGTGAGTTTCTGGTGCACAAAAATATGTTTGTTCCCTTCCTTTTTTTGAATCCAAGGAAGAGAATCCCTTTGCTCCAAGTTGCAAAGTGTTGCCAGTCTAAGAGTTGTGAACCAAATGGAGCTGAAATAAGCAGTTTGTGCCACAGTGTAAATCAAGTATGATACTCTATCATCTGCCTGGTGTGGCGCTTTAGGTAAGCACAGAACTGCTAACCACAAGGTCAGTAGTTCAAACCCATAAATTGCTCCTTGGAAATCCTATACCGGGTTGCTATGAATCAGAATTGGTTCATTGGCACTTAACAATTCTTTCATCTAAGCTGCCTACAATTTTTAAAATTTTTATTTAAGTCAACTGAACTAAACAGTAGTGATGTTTAGGGTACAAATATCCCATCTCAGTGTACCAGTTATGAATAATTCACAGACCAGCACTTTATGTAGAGGCTCCATAATAAATGTTAAGCACAGGCCAGAATTGCCAGGCCATATCCCAGTTTCACTATTTAATAATTCTGGGCAAGTTGTCTTCCTTTGCCTCAGTTATCTCAGCAGCAAAGTAGGCATAGTAATAGTGCCTGTGATTTCATTTAAAGCAGAACTTGGCATGTAATACCAGGTTAAATTTTGCTATTATCTTCATCATCATTATTATTGGAGAAATTTTAAGAGTTTTGATCCTTTAAGGACTTAGGCAGTTTGCTTTCACACTGTTAAGTATGTAAATTACTTACCCTCCTACAGATCTGTATTTCTTTTTGTGCCTCTTTTCTATATTTCCATCTCTTCCTCATACTCTTTCTTCTTTACCTCTCCTCTTCTTCTCTCTTCTTTTCCTTTTTCTATTTCTTTCCGTCTCCCTCTCTTCATTTTCCTGTTGAAGACACAACATCATGACCTTTCCTGTTATTCTGCTGGCACTAAAGCTTTATTGAGCCCTTGGTGACTTAACTCACCAGTGTTAATATTTTGAAATTTTAGTTGTTACTTAAAGTTCTTGTCCTAGAAAAGAAGATGTCTATATCAATTTTTCAGAGGCTAGAGAAGTAAGAGAGGTTCTGTTTTAAGGGAAGCAGGTTTGCTGACCCTTCTTACCTCTAGTTATTAGATAGCGATCTCCATTCTTTTGACCAACTCATCTTGACACCTGATTTCCTCCATCTACAGGAAAAAAAAACATCTGGGACAATCTTTGCGAGTGAGTATCAAGAATCCAGAATACATTGTTACACTTGTAAAATAATATCAAGAACAAAACATTAATCATTTTTGTTAAAAAGTAGGTAATATAAGACCAGGACTCCTGGTGTGGCACTGTAGGATAAGCCATGGACTGTGGACCACAAAGTCCACAAAACCACCAGCTGCTCCTTAGAAACCCTATATTGGGTCACTATGAGTCTGAACCGTCATGACAGCACTTAACAACATCGTAAAACCAAACTTAAGACTGCAAAGTTTTAGGACAGTCAAAGCACATAGCCATTTATGCCTGTGTACATTGCAGCTCAATATTGCAATTTGCTAGTTTCACAATCAACTACATGGTTAGTTTTCAGTAAGGTCCACTTTTTCCAATTTCTTAAGAGATCAGTTTTATATACTTTATTATCCTCTTGGAATAATATTTCAGCTACTTGTTGTTGTTGTCAGGTGCCATCGAGTCGGAACCGACTCATAGCGACCCAATGCACAGCAGAACGAAACAATGTCCCATCCTGGGCCAACCTCACTACCGCTGTCACACTTGACACCATCAGTGATGCCACCTGGCTGATCCATCTTGTTGGGGGTCTTCCTCTTTTTCTCTGACCCTCCATCTTACCCAGCATGA
>NW_006408647.1:3675105-3675586 GCF_000296735.1 Chrysochloris asiatica
GAATTTTTATAAGGACAACACTAATTACTAGAATTGATGACAGACATCATCAAGTCATCTGAACAATAATTTTTAGTTTATTTTTAGAAAGATGAGGCTTTACTATATTGTTATTACTTTTTTAGTTTTCTTTCATTACCCACACATCTGAACTATAGGAACTACAGTTAGTTGAAACGACCTCCTATTCTATTAATAAATGTGGCTGTGTAGAAATCCTCTTGCTATTTATGTGGGGCTAATCTTTAAATCGGAGTCCTGGTGTAGTGCACTAGACTGCGAGGTCAGCAGTTTACATTCACCAGCCGTTCCTCCAAAAACCTATACAAAATCCCTGGTAATAATCCCAAATAAAATTAGAATTCAGAGTACCTATGAGGCAAAACAAAACAATTTCTTTTTTTCTTTTTTAATGTTTTATTGTGAATTATATGATAGTTTACATGAGAGAACTTTAGTTTTCCATTCATTCCATTGTATA
>NW_006408647.1:3676589-3687028 GCF_000296735.1 Chrysochloris asiatica
TTGAGTCTTAGTCTTGGAAGGGGGTCTGCGTTGAGAGGACCTGGCCACTTGCCTTGATGTTTTCTAGGGAAGCGATTTGTTTGTTCTTGTAGTAACAGTCCATCTGCCTCCATTTTTCCTGCAGGTCTTTCTTTCAAGAGGTATCCTTTATTCTTCTCACCGCTCCAGGCTGGTCTGCTCATCCTTTCAAGTGGAGATTTCTCATCTCTGGAGATCTGGATGTGGTTCTGGTTTCTACCTATAGTTTTATGTAAAACAAAACAATTTCAATGATAAACAATGCTGTTGTTGTTGTGAAGTGCCATGGAGTCGCTTCTAATCCATAGCGACCCTGTATAGGGTTTCCAAGGAGCAGCTGGTGAGCTTGAACCGTCGACCTTGCAGTTCAAACGAGTTTGCAATCTGGCAAGTTAATTCACAGCACCACACCAGGACTCCTGATAAACAATAATGACAGGAAAACATACTAATTTGAGTCTTAACTTCTTTTCACGGCCTCTGTGGCCCTGTAGGATCATGACTGGACTGCCAACTACAAGGTTGGCAGTTCAAACTTACCAGCTTCTCCTCAGAAACCCTATGCAGGATCGCTATGAGTGGCACTGATTCTCCGGAACTTAACAGCAACAACAACATCCAAGATAATCAGATTAGGCCAAGGAAAGAAGCACAAATAGTCTTTTCTGTTTTCCTTATAAAATATGTTTTGGGTTTTTTTCGTGTGTATAGTGAAGATAGTACTTGCCCACTAACTGAAAAATGCTTTGAATCTTCCTCATAGTAAATATTCTGGGTGTGTAGACCACCAAATTGGAGAATTAAGATAATTGAGTCAGTTCAAGTTCACCAGCCGCTCCTTGGAAGTCCTATACAGGTTCACTATGAGTTGGACCCAACTCAACAGCACTTAACAACAATTATGAAAGAAAGTATTGAGTGGGACCTGAGTGGAATAATAATCTATTGACTATATATTACAGTTACATCTTTCAGACAATTGTTTTAGACTTTGGTTCCTTTCCTACTCATTTCCCGCCAGCTCCCACATGCCATTCAATCTGTCTTCAAGTCCTGAGGACCCTAAAATAGGAGTTTTCTTGAATTCATTCCCTTTGCTCCTTTGCAGTTCTGCAATAGCTCCTAATTGGTCTCCTACTCTCCAATCCTTGCAATAATACTGAGGCAAGAGTAATCTTTTGAGATGCAAACCTAATCATTGTACTATCCATACAACTTCTGATGTTGGTGTTGTTAAGGGCTGTCATGGCAGTTTCAGCCCATAGCGACCCTGTGTAGAGTTTCCAAGGAGCAGCTGGTGAGCTTGAACCACTGACCTGATGGTTCAAATGACTTTGCAGTCCAGAGCACTAACCTATAGCACCTGCCAAATTGTCCTCAGGGTAAAGTCCAAAGTCCTTGATGCGCCTATACAGCCTTTTCAGACCTGGCCACTGTCTTTCTCTCCAACATCACCATTAGCCACTCCACTTCTTCCCCTGAGTTTTTTATGTTCACAAACTCACCGTGCATTCTCACAAGCTGTTTCCCTTGCCAGGGCCATTTTGTCCTCAATCCTCAACTGTTTTTTATGGTCTCTGTATAAATGCTGCTTTATCAGATAGGCAGACTCAAGGGATTGGTTCTATTCCTTGTGTTAATGTTTTCCTAAAAGGTTGTCCAATAGTGCTGGAAGATGAATCCTGTAAGTTGGAAAGTACTCAAAATGCACGGTAATTGTCACAATAGATTTGAAGATACCAACAATAGTTTTGAAGATGACAGAGGACAGAGTACTATTTCGTTCTGTTGTATGTCAGATCGTCATGAGTTGAAGCCAACTAACAATACAGAATATAAGCTTGAAGAGGGTCAAGACCATGTTTGTCCTCTTTACTCCTACTTACCTACAATTTACTTAGCAGTTCCTAACATCTTAGAGGTGTTCAACACATACTAGTTAAATGAATGAGTAAAGTGATTAGCACATGGGTGAGTAGCAAGCACTTAATGAATGGTAGCTATCATTATTGTTGTTTATAAGTGTCTTCCAGTCAGTTCTGACTCACAATGAGCCTGCATATAGTTTTCAAGGAGTGGCTGGTGGGTTTGAGCCACCAAACTTGTGGTCATCAGTCCAGTGATTATCTAACAGCACCATATCAGGACTCTGTAGCTATGTTTATCTACATCCAAATCTATCAAGGAACCTAAGTGGCACAATCAATTTTTGGTTGGCTGTTATCCTAAATGCTGGCAGTTCAAAGCCACCCAGTGACTCTGTGAAAGAAGGGTCTGAGGAACTGTTTCCAGGAAAACCCAGTGCAGCAGTTCTACTCTCGAACACACGAAGTCGCCGTCAGTCAGAATTGACTTGATGGTAATGGAGTTTTGGTTTTATATTTATATCAATGTACACACATACATGACACAGTCAACCTTACTAGAATCATCTTGCTGTAAGTAATAATAGACTTACAACGAAGACTGTGATAGGAAGGATAGAGTCTGTCTATTCACTGAAATTATTGAGAAGTGTATAAATTGCCTCTCCACCCCAACTGGAAAATAATCTTATAAATAAACATGTTCCAGTACTACCGAGGTTTAAATTTGAATAAGCTTTCTGTGCAGTAGAGGTGATATAAAATTGTATGTGTAGTGAAATTTTAGTAGACCGTATTATTTGAACATACACAGAGGTTATGGTGAGCAAATGTTTAAGTTATTACTGTTTGACACATATGTGTGTGTTACTGAGTGCTCACGTTGTGCCTGGGTATAGTTGAATTTTTAATGAAGATGTGGTTCCTTGTTAGTTGGAGTTGCATGTTCTGATTTAGGAGGGGATACAACAGGTTTAGGATTTTTGAAACCTAAGCCTAGTACTAGGAAGTTCATCCTGTCTCCCTGGCATTATGTTAGAACTTTGTGGCATTAAAGGTGAAGGAGATCTTGAAGTGAGAGGAGTAACTGAAAGGAAGTAACCCTCAGCTGCTGGCTTCCACTTGCAACTTCCTCTCCAAAGGAAACAGAGGTATGCGTGAGGGAAAACAAATCAGGGAGTTAGAAAATCACAGCCTGTGACATTTGCGTCACTTTTTATGACTGAAATGCTAGAAACTGAAAAGTTGCATTTTCTTGCCAATTTCTGATTGATAAGCTCTGTTTCCAGAATAGCTAAACTACTTTGAGTCAATGAGGGTAATTGCCTTCCCTTATCACACATGGGGTCACCATGAGTTGGAATCAATTTATGGGCGACTTACTTTATTACTTACCAGTATCCACGTCAGAGAAACAAAAGATATATGCTCAGGAAACTCAGTAAATTGACAGTATGTTTCTTGAAGTCATATCCACTTTTAACCTTTCAAATATGGAAATGCATTTCTTTCTTAAAAATCACAACTAGAAAGAGCTCCAAAAAGCACATATGTAAAAATTGGGTAAATGTCGTTATTCAGCCATGCTCTTTAGCTCAGTCAAAATGTGTCAGCTGGACACTATCTTTTAAGATTTCACTATTAGGAGCAGGGTATCTGCTTCCATAACTTTGCATAATAGTAACTCTGTGTTAGGATGTGAGATATCTATTGCTTTTGTCCACTTACTGGCTCTCTTGAATTTTAATTATTCTAATTGGATGATATGTGGATTGAGCATTATTAAGAGCATTATTAAGAGATGTGAAAATATGTCCTTTAGGGGATCTGTTTACATATGATTAAACTGTAGAATAACCACTGGACAGCAAGATTAGTTTGAATTGCAAGGTCAGCAGTTCAAAGTCACCAGCTGCTCCTCAGAAACCCTATACAGGGTCACTATGCGTCCATACTGACTGAATGTCACTTAACAACAATGCTTAAAGTTAGGCTAAATCATACCTAACTTGATGTCCCCTTCAGGCTCTTAAATGAGAACCATGTGGCTCTTTTCTTCTTCAATTCTTCATTGAAACAATTTGATTAGATAACTGTTTCACAAAACTATTAAAAACAAAACTACAGTATTTCTTTCCAATAGCGGCAACTGTGGAACCACGAAAACCCCTCAAATGTGGTGATGAGTCTGATTCACTATACCCCAACTTTGACTTGTTGGAACCTTGGATTGGCCTGTTGTAGGCTGCTGCACAGTGGCCCGCCCTGTTGACCTAGAGCTGGAGCTAGGTTGATTCTCCTTTTTCCAGACACAATTTCTCAGACCACAAAGGAATTTCACCTTATGACCTTCAGTGTGTCAGCACCTCAATTTTCGACACAAAGTTTGAAATTATGTAAAATATCATTATAATATACTTTTCTTCCGAAACAAATTATTTTTTTAATGCAAACTATAATCATTGATTCCATGCGACAAGCACTAGACTGCGAGCAACAAGGTTTGCAGTTTGAGCTCTCCAGCCACTCTGCTAGAGAAAGATAAGGCTTTCTGCTCTGAAAAGATTTTTAGAAAACCTTGGAAAACCTATACAGGGTTGCTATGTGTCCTAACCCACTCGACGACACTTAATAAACAGCAACTGATGGGAAGATAATAATATTTTAAAATGTAATTTAAAAATTGAAGCAAAATTCACTAAAGATTTATATAGTTTCAAAATATATTAAGTATGACTGCTAAAATAATGGCATGTTAGGATGCATATTTTATGGTAGCATTTTGTTTCCTATCATGAGTCAAAAATTATCCACACTCTATCTATTTTAATCAACTTTTAGAATAGACAAATACACCAATTTTTTTTTTTTAAGTTTTTATTGTGAGTTGAGTGATAGTTTACATGGTAGAACACCGATTTTACACTCATTGTTTCATTGCAATGATTACAATCTCTTCCGTGCATCATCATTCAACAGTATTTGCTTCTATTCCCTGTTTTTTGTGGGGATGTACACAAAAAAACTCAAGGGCATTTAATCATATAAACAGCCAAAGGGCGCATTCCACAAGTCTGCCTCCTGGTCACCAGCACTCAGCCTTTCTCTTTTCACTAGTCTAGAGTCCTCAGCTGCTCCCTCCCTCCATGTCCTCATCTCTGGCCCCATCTCTGGTGTTGCCGCTTCTCTGGATAGGGTTTCACATTCCGCTCATGCTTTTCTCCCTTGATAGTCCTAGGGTCCTCTGTTCCTGGAATGTAAGATTAACTACTCCCCACTTTATGTTACAAGACTTCTACCTTTACGATTGTGACAGTCTCAATTAGTCATGAGAACAGTTACTCACTATTAAATCATAAGAATCTTATCCCCATCTCCTTTCACCAGACCCATCTAGACAAGAAGAAAACTATTCAGTGTGGATTCTACCTTTCCCCACACACTCTGAAACTAAACTCCCTTTTGAAAACTTGTAAGTCAATCACTTCCTGCCTTTATAGCCATCCCCCCCACCCATTTTAGGTAGCCAATGTCTAAGTTTTCCATCCCTATCAACCCTGCAAATACACCAATTTTTGACATAATCTTTTTGCTTTTCAATGCACTTTGTCCATATACCAACAAGCTTTCAAAGTCCCTTATTAAAAAAATGTTTTAGGCTGAGCTGTGAGCCACGAATGCACTACTGTCGTCACTTCTTCATCAGAGGTGAATCTTAGTCCTTGAATGGCAGCTTTCAGGGGACCAAACAGATGAAAGACTAATGGAGCAAGATCAGGACTATAGAGAGGATGCTTTAACTCCTCAAAATGAAATTTTTACAGAATGTCAATAGTGTAGGCAGAGGTATGTGGAGGTACATTGTCATACAAGATCACAATGCCCTTGGATAGGAGTCCTCTGCGTTTAATTTGGAGTTTAGGCTTCAGCTCTTCAGTGAGCATCTCACTGTAATGAGCACTGTTGAATGTTGAACTTTTTCCTGATAGTGTTCCAATACTGGCCCTTGAGACGCCAAGAAAACTGTAAGCATCAATTATCCAGTTGATGATTGGCTGGTGATTGAGGATGTTTCCATTCCATACTCTGCCATTTACTCTCAGGCTTGTAGTGATGAATCCATGTCTTGTCAGCAGTAAAGATGTTTTCAAAGAAACTTTTACCTTCCTTTGAGCATCAGTCCACATTTTGTTTGCAGATGTCCAAATGCTTCTGTTTATGTTCTTCCATGAGTTGTTTCAGTACCAATCTCACACAAACTTCAAAAACCAAGTCTGTTGTGGATTATTTCACAGGCAGAGTCATGGCTGACTCTCAAATGATTTGTCACAAAATCCACTGTCACTCATCTATTCAACACAATCACTTCATGTACATGCTCAATGTTGTCATTCGCCATAGACAGGGATGGGCATTTTAATATAACCGGAGTGTGGATAATTTTTTACTTACCCTCATATATGACTCCTGGTGTGGCATTGTCAGTTAAGCACTGGACAGCTGACCACAAATTCATAAGTCGCTACTCAGAAATCCTATACAGAGGGTCACTAATGAGTTGGAACTATGACAAGGGCACTTAACAACAACATATGCGTAAAGCCTACATTCATGATATATATAATTATACGTAGCTCTGGTAGCGTAGTGGTTACAAATTAGGCTGCAAACCGTAAGGTCAGTAGTTCGAAACTACCAGCTGTTCCACGGGAGAAAGATGAGGTTTTCTGCTCCCGTAAAGATTTACAGCCTCAGAAACCTTGTACAGGGTCGCTATGAGTCGGAACCAACTCCATGGCACCTAACAACAGCAACAACAACAACGATCTTTTACTTTGAGTCCTGGTGTGGTGCTGTAGAATAAAGCACTGGATAGTAAGGTTGATTTGAACAGTAAGGTCAGAGGTAAATAAAGCATTGTAGAATAAAGCACTGGATAGTAAGGTTGATTTGAACAGTAAGGGCAGAGGTTTAAGCTCACCAATCATTCTTTGGAAACCCTATACAGGGTTACTATGGGTCAGAACAGACTCAATGGCACTTAACAACAACAACAACATCTTTTACTTATGAAGAATAAACCCCAAATAAACCCATTGTCATTCCAACTTATAACAGCCCTTAAGGACAAAGTAGAAGTGCCCGCTAGAGTTTCCAAGGCTGCCTCATCTTTCTCCCTCAGAGTGACTAATAGGTTTAAACCACTGACCCTTCCTTCAGTAAGCAGCTGAGTGCTCAGCTACTCTGCCACCAGTTACACTACCTTATGAGGAATATGCCTTCTAAACGTACTAATATTATTTCTGTATAAGTTATAATTGCAAACATCTCTTTCTCTCTCTCTTTTTTTTTTTTTAACCATTCTTACTCTCTCTTTTTTTTATTGGTTTATTTGAAAAAAAAATTGACACCCAATGATTTGAATAAGAAAACAATTCCTAAGAATATATGCAATGGCTCTTCATAACTGCACAGCTGTTATTTTATTTACATACCACAGTTTCAAAGACACACCATCACTCTGGAGTATAGATTACTGTTTTAGAAAGAGTCAAGGAAAAGCCCATTTTTATGGCTTTACTTTTTAGATTCAGGAATACTTTACAGAAAGAGACTGACAAGAGGGACAGGTGGGTATGGCTCCAACTCAGTGACACGTTTTCAACCTAAGCTGCATTCTTACAACAGGGGAGTGACGAGCAGCTGGCAGCTTAGGAGCCACTGTTCTACAGATGGAATTCATGTCGCTGAGTGAAGAATGTTTTATTTGGCTCCCCAGGCTTTACGAACAAAGAGCATGGCTTTACAAACAAAGAGCATAACTTAAGAAGTTGAAGCTACTGTTTGATCTGAATGCTGGAATTCCTTTTCTCTCCCTACTTTTGTATTACAATTCTTATGATGTATGTTTAGGAAAGAATGTAAAGTTTTGCAATCTACTGTTAGTCATTAATTTCCCTGACCTCAAAATGTTCTTCTAAAGGCTCAGCCTTTACATATGTGAGGCCTGGGGCAAAAATACCAACAGAGGCCCAGATATCAAATATTGAAATACTGTTGCTGTTGTTGTATACCATCAGGTTGGTTCCAACACATAATGACCTTGTGGAAGGTTTCCAGTTACCAGTCCGGTGCTTATCCTACAGTCCCACACTAGGACCCAGTGAAATGTTGATATGATATAAATCAAGTCAACAAACTGTAAAGAAATACTCTTTTTTTCCTAACATGGAGTTTCTTACCAAAGCATGGAGATGTGAAGGAAGCCAGTCCCATTTTCCTTCTATTGCTAGACCACATTGCATGGGGTTTCATGCATCACAATTCATATGGATATACGACCCAGCCCCTTGGTCATCCTTTGTGTCTAGAAACTATGGGAGCAGGTTGAGGACTATACAAGGAATTCTGGAACTCAGAAAGTAGTCCAGAGGGCACACTGCTTTTGTCAGGCAAGCTATTTGCAATATGGGGAAGGGTTGGGCTGGATGAAGCCATCAGTTAGAGCCACCTAACAGCAACAAAAAATAAAGCTTCTCTGAAATTTCTAAGTGTATAATACTGAAATGTCCATTACCAGATATAAAGAGAATTTATGTTCTGGTCAATGTAGGAGTTCTCCATTCAGTAAGATTGGTTGAAACTTACATAGCCTATCTGCTTTCAATCTAGGAATGATTTCAGTAAGGACCAGGTCAAACTTAGTGTTACATAGAAAACATAACACTCTGGATCAACATGGAGAGCATTCTTCCTCTGCATTTCTATAGCATTTGGAAGGGTAGCTGCAAATGTGTCATGACCTCCTGCCAGTTAGTTATATCAAAAGCACTCTGGTCTGTCTGAAAGGTAAATGGGAACCATTATTTTAATACTATAAATAAGGGAACTTGGAAAAGCTGTTAACTTTATGGCTACTTCAAATACACAATAAAGTAGGAAAGGAGCCAGTAGCAGATTCAAGAGTGCTACTTACAGATGCTTATAAATCAGTGAAATTTGCGTTGAAGTAGAACAGACACAAAAAGATCCAAACAATATTGCCTATTGGTACGTCTAGTAGAAATTCAAAGGTAAGGAATCCCCTTTAGCATTATTAATAATATCACACATAAATTAGTAGTGTGATGTAGGTGGAAAACCCCACATAGTATTAGTAGGAAGACTAATGTTATATAGGTTTCGACATTAAGGTCCAAGGAGACCCAGCCAAGTGGAAAAATAACTAAGTTATGGTAGAAACCAGTCAGTCACCTTGTTAAAACTGAACAACCAAGTGTTTAGGAAAATAATGGTTTGAGAGACTTTTTTTGTTCCTGCTTAACACAATCAGTCACTGTGAACACAGAGAAAAGGCATCTTTGTTATTAACATGGTGATGATGGCGGTTATGTGCCACCAAGTTGGTTCCGACTCATAGTGACTCTGTCTAGGGTTTCTGAGACATATGCCCATATGCCAAGTCCACCAGCTTTCAAGCCACAGCTGTTAAGACTGAAATGTAGAAAGCCAGGATCCAGCTTTTGTCTCATTGGGAGATAAGATCATCGTTCTCCTGTGGAGTGGCTGGTAGATTTGAAATGTTGACCTTGTGGATAGCATCCCAACTTGTAATGCACTACATTACCAAGCATGTTGTTGTTGTTGTTAAGTGCTGTCAAGTTAGTACTGCCTCATAGCAATCCTGTGTAGGGTTTCCGGGGAGTGGCTGGTGAGCTTGAACCGCTGACCCTGAGGTTCAAAGTGACCTTGCAGTCTAACGCATTAACCCACAGCACCACATCAGGACTCCAAGCATAGAAGATAAGAATTTGTGTATTTGAATATTTAAAAACTAACCTGTGCTACAAGTTCATTTTGGAGTTTACAAGATAGTAAAAGCTACATTTTGAATTCAAATTTTGCTATAGATCCCAGAATAATCTTATTTGGGATGTTTCAGAACAAAGTCTACAGCCATTCCAAATGGGATAAATTAGTGCAAAGGTGGAGGATATATTAATTTCTTCTGTGATTTCTTCCCTGAAGGAAAAGCAAATAAAAAAAAAAAAAAGAATGGATATGAATCATTCTCTTTTCAAAATAAAAGCCCTTGGTGAGTATGTTGTGACAGTGGATAAGAGAGGTTCAAAGTAAAAGATCATAGATCTTGGCTCTGAAAAAATAACATCACCAAAAATACAGTTTAATCTGAGAAATAGAAAGTCCTTATAGTCATAGATACAAAATATTCTTCAGTGACTTCCTGTTGCTTTTGGGATTAAAAACCCTACATGATCTGTCTCTTCCTTGCCTGTTCCCAAAACTCTCTTTCTGCTCTGCTTTAACCATACTGACCTTCTCTTTTTGGTCCTCAAACTCAAAACTCCTTTCTATCTCACTTACAATGACTTATATTTCTTTCCTCACTTGGTGAATCCCTTCTCCTTCCAGTTCAATTTAAATGTTGTCTTCCCAAGGACTTTACTACATGTTACCTACCAGGTTAAGTCTTTCTACTGAACCCTTTCATGAAGCCCTTTGTGTTTCCTTCTGGGGAAAAAAAAAAAAAAAATA
>NW_006408647.1:3687128-3689351 GCF_000296735.1 Chrysochloris asiatica
TGAGGCTCCTAACATTTTCCTTCTCTGCTGCTCAGGAGTAAGGTGTTTGTTTATTCTACTCTCCTACCTCCAAGGAGGATTTGGGGATTCTGAGAAAGAAAATGAAGTGGGGAAGAAACCATGGATGTGGGAAACAGAGAATAAGTAGAACTAATGGAATGATGTGAGTGCATGTGAAAGGATGCCATTTTGTGTGGCTCTGGTGAGTAAGGAGAATCCTTGGGTGGTGCAAATGGTTAAGCACTCAGTTAAGAATGCAAAGATTGGTGGATTGAATCTACCCAGAGGAGCTTCAGAAGAAAGCCCTGGAGATATGATTTTGAAAGGTTACAACGATTGAAAACCCTATGGAGCATTATTCTACTCTGAAACACACAGATTCTCCATGAGTTGGAATTGACTGGAAGGCAACTGAAGGTGGTGGTCAATAAGGTAAGTAACCAGGAGAAGGAATTTGGGGAAGCATTGCTGAAGTATAACTATTTCCTTCTCATTGTTATCCTTGAATTAGCCATTGGTTTGTGCACTTGTTTCTTTGCAACAATGCTGAGACTGAATCACATGCACCCAGTTGTGAGTAAGTTGACACTTCTTGAGGTGTATCATGTTTATAATTACATGATTGTTTGTGTTTTATGTTTTTCATATTCGAACTCTACTTCACAAAGCCAGGGACCATGTCTGTATTATTCAAAGCTCAGTCTCCAGAGTATGGTGCAGTGCCCATTCAATAGTAAACACTCAATAAATGATAACTAATAAATAATTGATGAATGTGCCAATCCATTCTGATTCAGATTTCTAATCTCTAAATATCATCTTTGGGCTGGGTGACAAAATCATTCTCTCCTCAGGAAAAGGTCTTTGGTAGAAGGTTTTCTGAACCGGCTTCCAAATTCCTGTAATTAAAAACATTTCAAATAAATTATGTTTGATTTCCTTGCAACATTCTGATGATGATAAGAGGAGTAGGTATTAAAACTAGGCAAAGACATGACTGAAAAAGAAAATTATAGAGCAATATCTCTCATGAAATTATATACAAAAATTCTCAACAAAATCCTAGCCAATAGAATTCAGCAACATATTAAAAAAATAATACATTATGAGCAAGTGGAATTCATTCTAGGAATGCAACATTAGGTAAACAATCAACATAATCCATTATATAAGTAAAAAAGGGAAAAGAACCATATAATACATCAATTGATGCAGAAAAGGCACTTGACAAAATCCAACATCCATTTTTGATAAGAGCATTCAACAAAGTAGGAATTGAAAGGAAATTTCTCAACAGAATTGAAAGCATATATACAATTCTAATGGTTAACATTGGCCTCAATGGAGAGAAACTGAAAATATTCCCTTTGTGAATAGGAACCAGACAAGAATGCCCTTTATCACCACTACTATTCAATATTGTGTTGGAAGTCTCAGCCAGAGCTATAAGGCAAGAAAGAGAAATTGAAGGCATCCAAATTAACAAAGAAGTAAACCTCTCTCTATTTGCAGATGACATGATCCTATGTATAGAAAATCCCACAGACTCAGCAATAAAATTATTGGAACTCATTGAAAGAGTCAGCAAAGTAGCAAGGTACAAGATTAATACATAAAAATCAGCAAACCATGTGATTGTCTGATTCAAAATGACCAATACCAGTCTCGGCTCACTAATGTCTAGGATATCGATATTTACGCATTCCATTTCAGTTTTGATAGTATCCAATTTTCCTATATTCATAATTAGTACATTTTATGTTCTGAATATTAATGGGTGTTCGCAGCTGCTTCTCTTCATTTTGAGTTGTGCCCCATCAGCAAATGAAGGTCTTGAAGGCTTCACTCCACTCTTGTCATCATCTACTTTTAGAAGGCAGTTTTCCCTAGTTGTATTTTGAGTGCCTTCCAACCTGAGAGGCTCATCTTCTGGCATTATATCTTACAATACTCTGGTGCTCTTCATCATGTTTCAATAGTCAATATTCTTGTGCTGAACAGTGTTCCACTGCTATTCATAAGGTTTTTAGTGACCAACTATTTGAAAGTAGTCCATCTCTCCTTCTTCCTAGTCTGTCTTCATTTGGAAGCTCAGCTGAAACCTGTGGGTGACCCTGCAAGAAGTATTTAAAATACCTGTGGCAAAGCTTCCAAAATCACAGCAACATACAAGCCACCGCAGTGTGATAAACTGACAGACAAATGGTGGAGTAGGATATATAT
>NW_006408647.1:3689881-3690449 GCF_000296735.1 Chrysochloris asiatica
TACCACACCAGGACTCCAGGGCTATGTATAATCATTGCCAATTATTGAGAACATAATGCCTACTTAATATGTGGTATTTCCTATTTGTTGTTGTTAGATGCTGTTGAGTCAGTTATGACTCCTAGCAACCCTAGGCACAGCAGAACAAAACATGACCTGGTCCAGCACCATCCTCACAATTGCTGTTACATTGGAGTGCATTGCTGCTGCCAATGTGTTAATCCATCTCACTGAGGGTCTTCCTCTTTTTTGCTGACCCTCTACTTTATCATATTATCAGGGACTGCTCTCTCCTGATAATATGTCTGAAGTATAAGAGATAAGTCTCAATAGCCTGACTTTTAAAGAGCATTCTGGCTGTGCTTCTTCCAACACATACCTGTTTGTCCATAGACTCCTTCAATATTGCAAGTCAAGGCTTGAATTTTTTCTTCATTTCATTTATCTTGAGAAATACTGAGCATATTCTTCCCTTTTGGTTTTTTAACTCCAGGTCTTTGCACATTTCCTTATAGTACTTGACTTTGTCTTCTCAAGTTCTCCTTTGAAATAGTCTGTTCAGTTCTTT
>NW_006408647.1:3692754-3693903 GCF_000296735.1 Chrysochloris asiatica
GAACCACTGAACTTGCAATTCAAACCGATCCTGTAGTTGAGTGGTTGGTTGGTAAATTTGAAGAATGATGGTATTAACTGGTCTTCCTTGTAGGCGTATGAATATTATTGTAGTACAGACAACATTGTACTTTAAGATAGATCTTGACATGTTCTTTTCAATGATCAATACAACATGATTCCTCTTCGATTTCTCATTTTCTGCATAGCAAACCATGTGATTTGATTGTCAGCTTCAAAATGGCCAATACCAGTCTGCTTCAGTTCACTAAGGCCTAAGATATTGATCTTTACATGTTCCATTTCATTTTTTACAACATCCAATTTTCCTAGATTCATAGTTTGTGCATTCCATATTCAGATTACTATTGGGTATTTGCAACTGTTTTTCCTCATTTTGAGTTGTGCTCCCTCAGCAAATGAAGGGCCCCAGAGCTTTACACCATTCACGTCATAATGGTCAACTGTACTTTGAGAAGACAGCTCTTTCCCAGTAGCATTTTGAGTGCCTTCCAATCTGAGTGACTCATCTTCTGGTACTTTATCTGATGATATTCTGGTGCTCATAATGTTTTTACTTTCCGTTCCTATATCTGACAATGTTCCTCTGCTTTTCACAGGTTTTCATTGGCTAAACCTTCAGAAATAGTTTGCCTCTCTTTCTTCTTAGTGTGTCTTGGTCTGGAAGTTCACCTGAATCTTGTCCACCAGGGGTAACCCTGCTGGCATTTATAAAAATCTGATGGCATAATTTCAGCTTCACAGCAATATGCAAGCCACCACAGTATGACAAAGCGAGAGACATTGTGGTGGTATATTTGTCAGACATGTACTCTACTAATATTTTGATGTTTGTGGTTTGATGTTATAGGGTAAACTTCTAACCTAAATATCCGAGGTTCAAACCCACCCGCCAATCCTATACAGGGTCACTATGAGTCAAAACTGACTCGATGGCATAAACATCAACAACATTAGTTCCTGAGGGGGCAGTGTTGGTTCATAGTAGATTTCTGGTTGGAGGAGAATATTGAAAGTGCCATGGGCTGCCAAAAGAACCAATAGATCTGTTTTGGAAGAAGTGCAGCCAGAGTGTTTCTTGGAGGCCAAGATGGCCAAACTTCGTCTCTCATACTTTGGACATATTGTC
>NW_006408647.1:3694003-3702283 GCF_000296735.1 Chrysochloris asiatica
CTGTCTGTGATAGGATAATATCCATGTGCCTACAGAGAAGCCCAGTTAATACCACTATTATTCAAATTTACGCACCAACCACTAAAGCCAGTGAATAGAAGAATTCTACCAACTTCTTCAATCTGAAATCGATCAAATATGCAATCAAGATGTATGGATCATTACTGGTGATTGGAATGCAAAGATTGGGAGCAAAGAGGAACGACCAGTATTTAGACAATATGACCTTGGTGATAGAAATGATGCTGGAGAACGCATGATAGAACTATGCAAAACCAATGATTTGTTCATTTCAAATACCTTCTTTAGACAGCATAAGAGATGACTATACACATGGACCTCACCAGACAGAATACACAGAAATCAAATTGACTACATCTGTGGAAAGAGACGATGGAAAAGCTCCACATCATCAGTGAAAACAAGGCCAGGGGCAGACTGTGGAACAGACCATTAATTACTCATAAGCAAATTCAAACTGAAGCTGAAGAAAATGAAAACAAGTCCATGAGAGTCAAAATATGACCTTGAATATATCCCACCTGAATTTAGAGGTCATCTGAAGAACAGATTTGATACACTAAACACTAAAGATTGAAGACCAGAGGAGTTGTGGATGACATCAAGAACAGCATACATGAAGAAAGCAAAAAATCATTGCGAAGACAAGAAAGAAGGAAAAGGTCAAAATGTAAGTCATAAGAGACACTGAAACTTGCTCTCCAGAGTAGAGATGCTAAAGCAAATGGAAGAAATGAGGAGGTCCAAGAGATAAACAGAAATTTTTAAAGATCAGCTCGAGAAGATAAAGTCAAATATTACAACAAAAGGTGCAAAGATCTGGAGACAGAAAACCAAAAAGGAAGAACACACTCAGCATTTCTCAAGCTGGGGGAACTGAAGAAAAAATTCAGGCCTCAACTTTTGTTATTGAAAGATTCTCTGGGAAAATTATTGAATGATGCAGAAAACATCAAGACAAGATGGAAGGAATAAACAGAGTCACTGCATCAAAAGGAAATGGTTAATGTTCAACCATTTCAAGAGGTAGCATATGATCAAGAGGCAATGATATTAAAGGAAGAAGTCCAAGGTGCATTGAAGGAATTGGCAAAGAGCAAGGCACCAGGAACTCATGGAATACAAATAGAAATTTTTCAAGAAAGTGAGGCAGCACTGGAGACACTCACTCATCTATGCCAAGAAATTTGGAAGACAATTATCTGGCTGACTGATTGGAAGAGATCCATATTTGTGCCCATTCCAAAGAGAGGTGACCCAACAGAATGTGGAAATCATCGGACAATCTCTTTGATATCCCATGCAAGTAAAGTTTTGCTAAAGGTAATACAGAAATGGCTACAATCATACATTGACAGAGAACTTCCAGAGGTTCAAGCCGGATTCAGATGAGGCTGTGGAATGAGGGATATCATTGCTGATGTCCGGTGGATCTTGGCTGAAAGCAGAGAATATCAGAAAGATGTTTATCTATGCTTTATTGACTATGCAATGGCTTTTGATTGTGTGGATCATGAAAAGCTATGGACAACATTGTGAAGTATGAATATTCTGAAACACTTAATTGTGCTCATGAGGAATCTGTACCGGGACCAAGAGGCAGTTGTTCGAATAGAACATGGGAACACTGAATGTTTTAAAATTAAAAGAGGTGTGCCACAGGGTTGTATTCTTTCACCATACTTATTCAACCTGTATGCTGAGCAAATAATACGAGAAGCTGGGTTCCATGAAGAAAAATGTGGCATCAGGATTGGAGGAAGACTCATTAATAGCCTGCGATATGCAGATGATACAACCTTGCTTGCTGATAGTGAAGAGGACTTAAGACATTTACTGATGAAGATCAAAGAGCACAGCCTTTAGTATGGATTACATTTCAATGTCAAGAAAACAAAAATCCTTACCACTGGACAAATAAACAAACAACATTCTTATTAACAGAGAAAAGATTGAAGTTGTTAAGGACTTCATTCTTCTTGCATCAACTATCAACATTCACGGAAGCAGCAGTCAAGAAATCAAACTATGTATTGCATTAGGCAAATCTGCTGCACAAGACCTTTTTAAAGTGTTGAAGAGCAAAGATGTCAGCTTGAGGACTAAGGTGCACCTGACCCAAGCCATGGTATTTTCAATAACCTCATATGCATGCAAAAGCTGGACAGTGAATAAGGAAGTTGTTGTTGTTGTTAAGTGCCGTCGAGTCGGTTCCGACCCATAGCGACCCTGTACAGGGTTTCCGAGGGTGTAAATCTTTACGGGAGTAGAAAGCCTCATCTTTCTCCCGCGGAGCAGCTGGCAGTTTCGAACTGCTGACCTTAAGGTTCGCAGCCCGATTCGTAACCACTACGATTGATGCCTTTGGGTTATGGTGTTGGAGGAAAATATTAAAAGTGCCATGGGCTGCCAAAAGAACCAATAGATCCATTTTCAAGAAGTACAGCCAGAGTGCTTCTTAGAGGCCCAGATGGCCAAACTTCGTCTCTCATACTTTGGACATATTGTCAGGAGGGACCAGTCGCTGGAGAAGGATATCATGTTTGGTAAGGTGGAGGGTCAGAGATAAAGAGGAATACCCCCAATGAGATGGATTGGCCAAGTGGCAGCATCGATGCACTCAAGTGTGGCAACAATAGTGAGGTTGTCCCAGGATGGGGCAGTGTTTTGTTCTGCTATGGATAAGGTTGTTATGGGTTGGTACCCACTAGATGGCACCTAACAACAACAAGAACAACAAGGGTTAAACAACTCCCCATGCAAAATGGCTCGGTAGGCTAGGCCAAGAATATGAACCTGTAGATAGTCCCTATACTTATTGTGTGGCTGTGGGTAGACTAGTTTCCTATCTGTGGTTCATTTTCTTTCCTTTGTGTGGTGTAAAAGAATCTTTGAGAAATAATGAAAAGTTCTAGAATTCTCTTTTTAAAAACTTTGCATAAAATAATACTAACCCAGTTTTCTAGTCCTTTGGCACGATTCAAGACTCTTCTAAGACTTATTTTCCATTTTCGCATGAATTCTTGGCAAAAGAAATGTTTTTAGTCTATATAGTCAGAAAACCTAAGTGTTTTGTAAACCTATTCTTCTTTGCTATCTTATAGATTTTATAAAAACTTCTACTCAATTCTCTTTCCCTAGTTGAAACCTCTAACTACTGCTTCCATGAAAGATTAGGCTAAACAGAAATAAAAACCTCAGGCAGTTTGTCATTTATGCTAACAGGTACAAAAGCATTATTCCATGAAGCAAGTTTGTAATTTAGAACACAATGGATTTTTTGTTTTGTTTTTTTTAAAAAAGTTATCCAGTGATTAACCACTGCCAACTTTACCACTGGGGTTAATTGTCTATTATATTAATTACTGTGACCACCAAGGGCAAGTAAGTTCTGAGTAGTGATTGCCTATCAAAGATCAGTTAGTACTGGAAAGATGAGTACCACGTGATGTGTGCAAATATAACCTGGATTTGAGATACAAAAGGCAAAATAATTAGGTGGGGTTTCAGGATTTCAGGCCAATATTATGACTTATAAGCAAGTGATATCCATTTTCATCAGTTCTTGTGCACCTCAGTTTGTGTGATTATTCCTAGATTTTAGTTTCTTCATAGTCCTGGGAGTGGACAAGACAACCGTAAGGAGTAAGTTTGAAAGGGACTTTGGCTGGAGTCTAGAGTGAGAAGATTGAGAGGTGCCAAAAAGGTGTTTGAGGAGTGGAGTGGAGGCTGGGCTGGGGTGTGCTCAGCACAGCTTCACACTATTCCATGAACTGCTGCTCTTTCTGGTGTCTGTACCCTACTGCTACTGTGACCAATCCTTCCAGTGTACCTGGGATTGAAGGACTTCCCAGGATCAAGAAAGTCATGGCAACCCAAGGTGAGTTGAATACCCTACTCCTGCTCTGTCTAATTGTTTACACAAGCTAATTTTCAATCAAGAGTCTCATTTTCTATCCCCTCAGCCAAAGAGTAGGTCTGTATGTTTTCACTTTAATTGTTGATTCCATTTAAATTCTCTTCCACAGGGTCCTTGGGTACTAAGAAAGGCAAAGAGTGAATCTGACTATGCATTTGCATGAAGAACCATCCCAGAGGGGCAAGAATCCCCCCGAACATTCCAGAGCAGTTGGTAGCTTAGAGCTTACAGAGGTTTTCAGGGATATGGACTTAAAGCAATGTGGCAGATAAACATCTCACAAAGGCCCCATAAGAAGGCACTATATTGGAGACCGGCATAGTGTCTGTTGATACCGTAAGATGTACCCATTCAAAAAAGAACTGTTTCTTCATTAAGAGTAAGATGAAACAGTTGGCTTGTATTTAAGGGATGTTTGCATGAAAAACTTTTATCTTTAAACAACAGACTCATAATCAGGAAGGTGAAATGCCCATCAGCTAAAAGAAAGACAGATGTGATGCTGTAGCATAAGCACTGGACCACAAGGTCAGTTTGAACTGCAAGGTCAGCAGTTCAAACCCATCAGCCGCTCCTTGGAAAACCCTATAACAGGGTGGCTATGATCAGAACTGACTCAATGGCACTTACTAACAACAAAGCTCAGAAGGCAGGAAGAGTTAGCAAAGAAGGATGAAGGGAAATGGTAAACACAGGGAAGAAGTAGGAAGACTGCTGTCTCATTGTGGGGTTTGCAATCAATGTCACAAGACAAAATGTATATCAATGGAAAACAAAATTGTTCTGTAAACTTTCACCCAAATCACAATTAAAGAAATAAAAAAGAAAAGAAGATTATGTAATAGGAAATAGCAGGGTCCCCACCAGCTTGAGCTTGTTATATGACATGGAGTTGATTTCTGACATGCAGTGACCCCAAGTGACATAGGATTTCACAGTTGTCATCATGGGAACAGGTGAACTTTTAACTGTTGTGCCACCAGGGCTCCTAGCTTGAGTTTACACAGAAGTTACAAAATCAAGTAGAGAAATGAACTGCAGACATTGTTTAAGTTCTTAGTTATCTTTCCACCCTTTGTTTCACAAGTATAATTAAACTCATATAAATCAAATCCCTCCATTGAAAGCTGAATCAGAGTGTAGAAGGATAGCAATCAGTGAATGCAGAGAGTGATTTGGAGGTAAACTGTTGTTGAAAACAAGGGTAACACAATATAAGATAAGACACATCCAATCACAGTTTTGGCTAAGACTTCAAAGGCTGAGAATAAAACCATTGCCAAGTGAGTTGTTGTATTGCCTCTTCAGGACATGCTAAGTGACTGTGAAGTAGGTTCTGTGAACGTTGGCAGCTTCTCACATCTGTCCTGTAAAAGTATCAAAGTCATGGAGGGTGGGAGAGAAGATTCATTTGGAAAGAATTGTGATGTGAGAACCCAGCTCCTTCCATGGGAGAGGGGAGAAGACCTGTTGTTCAGATTATAGCATTCACATCTGAGTGAGAGAGACTTCAAAGACCCCACCTGGAAAACTTGACTTTGTCCTCTAAAGTTGAGGACGTTTGCATACTGATACTCCATGTGAGAAGACTTTAAAAAAGGAGAGGCAGGCCGGCCAAGGATGTACGTATTTTCCTGTGAAGGAAGAGAAACCATTGGGATTGCGTATGAGTGAACCCAGACTGGAGCCAATTTGAAAATATTCTTGCCAACAGGGCTGCTTTGGAGAGTGATGGGACTCCAACAGAGAGAGTCTGGGGTAGAATTCCAAATGTTCAGAAGATTAGGGTTGGGGCTATTAGCTACTAACCAGAGAAAAAGACCGTTTCCTTAAAAAAAAAAAAAAAAGTAGAATTCTGAGAAAATGCCAAAACTACTTCACTTGACAAAGAGCCAACTCTCTAATCAACTGCTAAACTCAGAATACTTCAGGGCTAGATGCAACATCACCAATCATCACAGTCATTGCTGTGGTATCTCTCCAGCATTCTTTTCCCATAATTCAGTTTGTAGAAGGACCAGGGATGCTAACAAGGAGTCTGAGAAAGAAGGAGGAGAAGTTAGGAGGGAGAACAACACTGACCTTCCACATTCTGTCCCACCAGACACAAAGCCTTCAGATTCGAAATAGTTTAGAGCTTGGGTATGGGAAAATGTCTGCATTAGATAAAAGTTGGACTTTTGATTATTTCATACTACTGGATATTTTAGTTACACAAATGTAACTTCTTAGAACAGTGGGTGAGTGGTCAACTAACTAAATAAATACGGGAAAGTTATAAAACCAATTGAAGATATTATCCAAGGGATAGGAAGGAACAAGTGTTTAGATTGTGTTTAAAGGAGCTGTGTGTGTGTGACAGAGAGAGAGGAAGAGAGACACTGTTGAGTTCAGCTTGTTCAATAGCATCACACTTTGCTTATTCTCTAAGAAAATGATTACAAAAGGTACAGTAGAGCTCATGGCAAAATGATTTGTAAATGAACCGATTACAGCAATGGTCTGGAAATAGCAATTACGTAGTAGGGGAATGTCAAGTGGCAGACCTTAGGACTCTGATTGGAAACGGGTGCAAGGTTGTTCTGGGGCTACTGGAGGTTTTCAAGAACTTTCAGTAGATTTGGGATGGGGAGCTGCCACTTCTGATCAACAGAGAAGACCTTTTTAGAAATGAGTCCCCTGAGGGTCTTTCTTTTTTTAATATTATCCAATCTTTTTCCTTTTTGAATGATTTTGCTATTACTTTGACCCCCATTATCTGGGCACCTTTTGTTCAGGAGTCATTAAAGGGCAAATGCTATAATCCATTATTTAATCATGGTCCTCCAAGGTGTCAGTGTATTGAACCTAGAAGTTCTGATTAAGTACTAAGTACCATATTTCATTCATAATGCTCACCTTGGTATGCAGACATCACAGCTTCAGGAGGTGCTCAAAACTCCTTGATCTGATTAATTATTCAAATGAAGACTTGATTTCCATAATAAATTAGACATAATAGAGAATTTATTAATGAAAAAAAAATGTGCAGACACATTATTGCTTAGTTAAAATTTTCCAACCTTGAAAGTCAGAGAATATAAAGTCATGGTTTTCATGAACTCCATTACCTTGTCACACATTTTATATCACTACAATATAATGAAAGTTATTTCACTGAATTAATGTAAAATTCAATGTCGAAATAATGATGTTGAATTGAGGTTTAGAGTAGGAAAATTAAGGAAGTTTAATGCTTTATTCCTGTCCTAGTCATTCTGGCTAAATCACCTAAAATGCTGTTTCCCCTCCTGCCAGTTTGCTGTGAGAAGGTACTTGGAAAGAATGAGGAAAAGGTTTGATTGGGAAGTAAAGTTCAAGTCATCCAGCAGCGTCTTGGAATCTGCTCCTTTCTCACAACCTCTCACCTTCCAACTTGGAATTGAGTTATTATAAGGGTTAAACTTGGTCATATGGCAGAAGAGGCAGTTGTTTATGAAAGCCATCAGATAGGAATTTTATTTCTGCCGCAGATTCCTGACTTTTCTTCTTTTGTCCCTTCAGGTTAATGGAGACCAATTGTATCATGGATGGCTGCTTGTTAATTTTTAAGGTCCCAGTCACAATACATGGGACTAGGAGGTAGAATAGAAGTACTAAAAAACATTATTAAGCCAATTGCTTGAGATGTCCATCAAAACCATGACCCTAAACCTTCAGCCCAAGAACACAATTTAAAAAAATTATCTGTGTGAGATAAAATTGACAATAGCAACCCAAAGGCTGAGTAGCAAGTTTAGGGGGCAGTGAGTTTAATACAATGATGGTGGAGTAATACAGAAAAGGATCATGAGAATGGTAGCACATGAAGAATGGAATTAATGTCACTGAATTGTACATGTAGAAATTGATGAAATGGTTTCTCTTTGTGTATACTTATACTAAAATCAAGGAAAAAAATCTTAATGCAAAAATAAAAAAAGAATAAAACTTAGGTAAAATATGAATTAAACTTTTTACAATATAATTTTAAAAGCAAATTAATATATGCACATAGTTAAAATTCAAATGACATAAAGCCCACATAATACTGTAAACTGGATAAAAAATTCAATTAGTTATACTACAAGGTTGTATTATTGTGACATTAAAACAACTAATGGGGGTAAATCTAGTGCAGAAAATTGGAATCAGTGACCAGTCACTTTACCTAAGGATTCATGTTACTGTGGGGTGTTTCATCAAGGAGTTTCCCCATAGTTCTAAAAGTCATTCTTAAAACCAGCAAATACCTCCTCATCCTCCTAAATCCCTAGTCCCACTTTCCAGACATAATCTCCTTGAACTTTTTCAGATATTCC
>NW_006408647.1:3702435-3706902 GCF_000296735.1 Chrysochloris asiatica
TTATTTATTTTTTCACATATCTTTCATCAATTCTTTCTACATGTACCATCCAATCAATCTTATGTCAATTTTATTTTACAAATAGTCAAAGTTGTTGTTGTGTGCCTTTGAGTCAGTTCTAATTCATAGTGAAAAGTCTCATTTTCCTCCCTCTGAGAAGCTGGTGGATTTGAACTGCTGACACTGAGGTTAACAGCCCAAAGCATAATCCACTATATCACAAGGGCTCCAAATACCTGAAGGTATCAGAACTATCTTCTTTTTATGGCATAAAACTTAAGCTTGACTTCAGAATGCCAAGTAGTCAGCAGCAAATTTGCTGTACTATTTTTACCCCCCAAAATGGAATGAGAAAATAACAAATTATGTTGTTGGTTTGAATTACCTTCATATCGGTTCCAATAATGACCCTATATAGAGTTTACAAGGAGTGATTGGTGGGTTTGAACCAGAAATCTTGTGGTTAGCAGTCCAATGCTTATCCTACAACACCACACCAAGACTTCAGGACTCTTATAGTCTGTGTGATAGTTAAAGTTTTGTGTCAACTTGACTGAGCCAGATGTGATTTGATGTGATAAACCAATAAAAGGATCAAGGGTGGAATTGTTGTTGCTGTTAGGTGCTGTCCAGTTTGTTTTGACTCATTGAGACCCTATGCAAAAAAGAATGAAATACTGCCGGGTCCTGTACCATCCTCATAATCATTGCTAACCTTGAGCCCATTGCTGCTGCCACTGTGCCAATCCATCTCATTGGGCATCTCCTCTTTTTTGCTGATGCTCCACTTTACCAAGCATATCGTTATTCTCCAGGGAATGATACCTCCTGATAATATGTTTGTGTGAGAGACATGGTCTTCCCATCCTGGCTTCTAAGGAGCATTTTGGATGCTCCAACACAGATTTGTTTGTTCTTCTAGCAGTCCATGGTACTTTCAATAGTCTCCTCCAATACTATAACTCAAATGCATCAATTTTTTTTCAGTCTTCATTAGTCATTGTCCAACATTCACATGCATATGTGGCTACTGAAAATACCATGGGTTGGGACAGGCGCACTTTAGTCCTCAAACTGACATCTTTGCCCTTGAACAAGGAATTTGTTGTTGTTATTAGGTGCCATCGCATAGGTACCAACGCATAGCAACCCTGTGTACAACAGAATAAAACACTGCCTGGTCCTGGGCCAATCTCACAATTGTTGCCACACTTGAGCCTATTGATGCTGCCACTTTGCCAATCCATCTTGCTTGGGATCTTCCTCTTTTTCTCTGACCCTCCAACAAAGGAATACACCACCCTTAATCCACCACCACCTGATTCTATTTACAGGAGATTCCAAAAGATGTGGCATGCAACACCTTTTATCTTATATGCAGGAGATAAAAGGAGTGAAGAGAAGTGAGGAGAGAGAGAGGGATCTACTACCTCCAAGATCAAAGAGCCAGGAGTGGACAGTGTGTCCTTTGGATCCAGAGTCCCTGCACTGTGAAGCTCCTAGATCCTGGGGAAGATTGATGCCAAGGTGTATGAAGATTTCCAAGGAATACTGGGGCTACAGATCCTGAAAGGAGACAAGGAACTTGCCCCAGAGCAGAGAAATAGAAGCCTTCCCTAAGAGCTGGCACGCTCAATTTGAACTTCTAATCTCCTAAACTGTGAGACCATGACTTGTCTGTCAGTTTGTTGTACTGTAGTGACTTGCATGTTTCTGTGGTACTGGAAGGTATGGCACTGGTAATTTAAAAACCAGCAGGGTACACCCATGGGAGAGAGCGTTCAGACAAAAGACAAACTAGGAAAATGAAAGGCAAACTAATGCTGAGTATTTAGCCACTGAAAACCTTATGTATAGCTGTGGAACCTTGTCAGAGATGATGCAGAAAGCTGAGTCCCTTAGTTGGAAGGCACTCAAAGTATGACTGGGGATGAGCTACCTACTCAAAGTAGAGTAGATCCTGATGATAAGAATGAAGAAAAGCTTTTGGGCCCTTCATTTGCTGATGGGAAACAACTGAATATGAAGAAAACAGCTGTAAACATCCATTAATCATCAGAACCTGTAATGTAAAATGTGAATCTAGGAAAATTTGGAGTTGTCAAAATAAAATGAAAAACATGAAGATTGATATTGTAGGCATTAATAGCAGAAATGGACTGGTATTGGTAATTTTGAATCCGACAATCATATGGTTTACTATGTTGGGAATGACAAATTGAAGAGGAATGGCATCACATTCATCATCGAAAAGAACATTTCAAAATCTATCTTGAAGTATAATGCTGTCTGTGATAGAATAATATCCATACACCTACAAGAAGAACAGTTAATACCACTATTATTCAAATTTACACACCAACCATTAAAGACAATGATGATGACATTCTACCAACTTCTTCAGGCTGAAACGGATTGGTCATTACTGGTGATTGGAATGAAAAGTTTGGAAACAAAGAGGAAGAATCAGTAGTTGGAAAATATGGTTTTGGTGATAGAAATGATGCTGGCCACAGGGTAGAATTTTCAAGACAAGTGATTTATTCATTGCAAACACCCTTTCAAAACAGCATAAAAGGTGACTATACACATGAACCTCACCAGATGAAATATACAGAAATAAAATGGACTATGAGTTGGTGGAAAACCTCCAGATCATCAGTTAAAACCAGGCCAGGTGTAGAGTAAGGAAAAGACCATCAATTGCTCATCAACTGTTTCAGACTGAAGCTGAAGAAATTTAAGATAAGTCCACAAGAGCTAAAATTTGACCCTGAATACATCCCAACTAAATTTAGAGATCATCTCAAGAACAAAATTGATGCATTAGACATTAATGATCAAACACCAGAAGAGTCATGAGATGACATGAAGAACATTATACAGGAAACAAGCAAAAGGTCATTAAGGAGAAAAGAGAGAAGGAAAAGACCAAAATGGATGTCAGAAGAAATTCTGAAACTTGCCCTCCATTGTACATTGACTGGGAGCTGCCAGAAGTTCAAGTCAAATTCAGATGATGAGGAGGAAAGAGGTGCTGAAGTCAGATGGATCTTGGCTGAAGATAGAAAATGCCAGAAAGATATTTACCTATGTATTATTGACTATTCAAAGACTTTTGATTGTGTGGATCATGACAAGCTATTTACAGCATTTGGGAGAGTGAATATTCCAGGACACTTAATTGTGTTCCTGAGGAACCTGTGCATAGCCCAAGAGGCAGTTGTTTGAATAGAAGAAGGACATACTAATGATTTTAAATTAGGAAAGGTTTGTTCCAGGGTTTCATTCTTTCACCATACTTATTCAATCTATATGCTGAGTGTGACAATGTAGGATAAACACTGGAATGCAAGGCCGGGTTGAGCCGTAGGTTGACAGTTCAAATTCACCAGCTGCTCCTCAGAAATGCTATACAGGGTTGCTATGTGTCAGTGCTGATTCAACAGCACTTAATAACAACAATGATGAGCAAATAATCAAAAAAACTGGATTGTATGAACAAGAAAGTGGCATCAGGTTTGGATGACGACTCATTAACAGCTTGTGATATGCAGATGATACAACCTTGCTTGCTGAAAGCCAAGAGGCCTTCATATACTTACCGATGAAGATCAAAGACCACAGATGTTGATATGGGTTGTACCTCAATGTAAAAAAAAACACCCCAAATCCTCACTACTGTACCAATAAATAACATCATGATAAATGGAGGAAAGATAGAAGTTGTCAAAGAACTCATTTTGCTTCTATCAACTATCAACACTCATGGAAACAGCAGTCAAGAAATCAAATGACACATCGCTTTAGGCAAATCTGCCACACAATACCTCTTTAAAGCGTTCAAGAGCAAAAATGTCAGTTTGAGGACTAAGGTGCGCCTGACTCACTCCATGGTATTTTCAACTGCCTCATATGCAAGTTTAACAATGAATAAGGAATACTGTAGAAGAATTGATGCATTTGAGCTATGGTGTTGGAGAAGAATATTAAAAGTGTCATGGAGTGTTAGAAGACCAAACAAATCTGTGTTGGAAGAAGTATAGCCAGAATGTTCCTTAGAAGCCAGGATGGTGAGACTTCGTCTCTCATACTTCACACATATTATCAGGAGGGGCCAGTCCCTGTAAAAGGATATCAAGCTTGGTAATGGAGGGTCAAATATTCTTTTCTGGTCATTTCTTTTAGCTTAAGGAATGCTGAGTGTGTTCTTCCCTTTTGGTTTTCTTACTCCAGGTCTTTGCAAATTTTACTATACTTTCCCTCCTTGTGATGCTCTTTGAAATTTTCTGTTCAGCTCATTTACTTCCTCATTTCCATTTACTCTAGTATCTCCATGCTGTAGAGCAAGTTTTAGTCTCTTCTGACATCCTTTTTGGTCTTTTCTTTCTTTCTTGTCTTTTTAATGACCTTTTGTTCTCTTTCTGTATGATGTCCTTTATGCCATTCCCAGAACTCCTCTGGTCT
>NW_006408647.1:3709107-3711316 GCF_000296735.1 Chrysochloris asiatica
GGAGGAAACAATCGTTGGAGAAGGATGTCATGCTGGGTAGGGTGGAGGGTCAGAGAAAAAGAGGAAGACCCCTAACGAGATGGATCAGCCAGGTGGTATCATTGATGGACTCAAGTGTGGCAGCGGTAGTGAGGTTGGCCCAGGATAGGACATTGTTTCGTTCTGCTGTGCATGGGGTCGCTATGAGTCGATTCCGACTCGATGGCACCTGACAACAACAACAACATATTGTTGTTGTCAGGTGCCATTGAGTCAGTACTGACTCATAGCGATACTATGTACAACAAAATGAAACACTGTCCGGTCATGGGCTAACCTCACAATTATTGCCGTGCTTGATCCCGGTGATGCTGCCAATCCATCTTGCTGAGGATTTTCCTTTTTCTCTGACCCTCCACCTTACCAAACATGATATTCCTCTCCAGTGACAATATAGTCAAGGTCATATTTTGACTCTCGTGTATTTCCTTGAATTTTCTTCACCTTTAGCCTGAACTTGTATATGATCTGTTCTACACTCTGTCCCTGGCCTCATTTTGGCTGATGATATGGAGCTTTTTCACAGAGACATAGTTGATTTGATTGCTTTATATTCTTGTGTATTTGATTTCTGGAGAGGTAATGTTGCTTAAAAATGGTATTTCCAGTAAATAAGTTCTTGTTCTTACAAAATTCTATTATATAATCTGCAACATAATTTCTATCACCAAGTTTGTCTTTTTAAACTACTTATCTTTCCACTGTTTCCAACCTAAGTATGCCACACACTAGTAGTTATCAATACATCTTGATTGCGTATTTTATCAATTTCAGACTGAAGAAGTTGGTAGAATTCTTGAATTTTGTCACCATTGACCTTCATGATTGGTGCATATATTTGAATAATAGTGGTATTAAATGGTCTTCCTTGTAGATGTATGAATATTATCCTATCACAGACAGCACTGTACTTCAAGATAGAGCTTGAAATATTATTTTTGATGACGAATGAGATGCCATTCCTCTTCAATTGGTCATTCTGGCATCATAAACTATATTTATTATTTTCTGATTCAAAATGGCCAATGTCAGTCCATTTTGTCTCACTGGTGCCTAAGATATGGATCTTTATATGATCCATATCATTTTTGACAATTTCCAATTTTCCTAGATTCATACTTTGTACATATCATGTTCCAATGATTAATGGATGCTTGCAGCTATTTCTCCTCATTTAGAGTTGTGCCTCATCAGCAAATGCAGGCCCAAAAGCTTTGCCGCATTCGCAAAAGTCATGGTTGAATTAATTTGGGGACATAGCTCTTGATCGATTGTATTTTGAATGCCTTCCAACCTAAGGGGCTCATTTTCTAATACTATATCTGACATTTGCATCAATTCATAAGGTTATCATTTTCTGGCCCTATATCTGACAATGTTACACTGTTATTAATTAGGTTTTCAGTCGCTAACCATTCAAAAGTAATCTGCTTCTCCTTCCTCTTAGTCCGTCTTAATCTGGAAGCTCAGCTGAAACCTGTTCATTATTGGTGACCGTGCTGGTATTTTAAAATACCAGTGGCATAGCATACAGCATATCACAGCAAGTCACAAGCCCCACAGTACAACCAACTGACAGATGAGTGGTAGTGTTGTTGCTTAGTGACTGGAGAACTCACTCTTCAATGCATGCTTTTACTACCATAGACTAATTACTCTATTTTAAAATATTTTTAAAACAGTAAAAAAAATTAAATTCTAGACTTGAAAGACTTCACTTATTTATTTTTTTAACAGTTATTTGATTTTTTCTTTTATTTTTCAACATTTATTTGAATATTTTTAACCTACCAAAATGTCAATTTCATGTGATTTAACTTAATACTGAATATCAAGTCACTTCATCCTTACAGTCTTATCTAGTCCCTAATTTATGAAGAAGGAAGAAAAACAAAACAGGCTTGTAAATTCTATTGATAAAGATATTATAATGTGGGCAGGCAGAGCATCAGCAGCCAGGCAACTCAGCTTCCCGAAGGTTCTCTGTGCCCCAGGGTCGGTAGGCTCCAGCACACTCCTTCCCTGCTGCCAAGATGCCCAAGAGGAAGGTCAGATTGGCTGAAAGAGTGGTGAAGGAGGAGCCCAAGAGGATATCTGTGAGGTTGTCAGCTAAACCTGCTCCTGGAAAAGTGGAAACTAAGCCCCAAAATGGCAGCTGGAAAGGACAAAT
>NW_006408647.1:3711817-3717020 GCF_000296735.1 Chrysochloris asiatica
ATTCTATAAATGAAAGTTTTTTAGTAGCTCTAGAAACATTTTTAAGATGGAGGAAATCCCACTTCATCCCATTTCTTAAGTGCAAATGCTTGTTTTAAGAGGTGAAATCATTTCTTGGCTGTCTATTTTTTGGTACAACCAGATAATAGTGAGATGTTAACTGGTGGGAGTTTTTGACTTTCTTAGGTATCAACATAACATACTATTGGGGGTGTGAGGAGGTTTATACCCAATAATACAGAGCATACTTAATGGCAATTGGGAGTCATGTTCATGCATTTGTATGACTTGAACATTTTAAATTCTATTTCCATGCTGTTTTTTAGTAGAATTGTTTCACTTATTTTGACTCTGCCTGTCAGAACAGTGTGCCTTCTGTGACATCTTTGGTTGTGGTAGTCCTGTTTTCCTTATAACATTGTTATGTGCTGTGAAAGGTTGAAAATTTGAGTGTGTAGTGTGAGTGATATTAAATTGTGAATTGGTAGGATTTATGACTATCAACAATTGAAGATTTGGTACTTGAAAATGTTGGTACAAGGAAAAGTTTGTATCCAGATTTAAAGCTAGCAAGTCGCTGGAATTTAGAAACTAATTATAACTATATAGCTCTAAGATTTTTGGTACGTACAGTAAGAACTGTGTACAAATTGTTCATAACATAAGGGTCTCTGTACTGACCCTTAAAACAAACAATACCACTTAAGAAAGGAAAAGAGGTATTATAATTTACAATACAAGCTAATACAGTTCTAAGAACTCAACAAACATGATTGTTAGCATACGTATTCAAAGTGTAATTTTACTTCCTTCTGGTTGATGGTTCCAGTGGCATGTTATTATTGTTTTTAGTTTTCTGTTCTAAATTTGAACATATTGCTGAAATCCATGTGATAGGTACTTGAAAGAAGACAAGAAATTCTGCTAATTGGGAAAATAATGAGGCTTTCTGCTCCTGCAAAGATTCGCATCTTTGGAAACCCTTTACTAGGAAGCAATGAGTTGGAACCAACCTGATGAAACTTAACAACAACACTAATGTGTAAACAAATAAAAACATTATAGAGTGGAAAAGTCTCAAATCATGTGTATTTTTTTCATGTTAACATGGAAAAATCTTTAGCCTCTTGGGTAAATATTCATTATCTTAATTTGACTTCTAATTAGTCAATTCTTCAAGAGAATAAAAGCCTGTGACTTGAATATATTTGCTGGAAGGTAAAGAACTGGAATAAAAGCAGAGTCTGAATTTCACTCTGAAAGTAGAAAATCTAATACAGTAGTAATGATTTAGTCATGCTGTGTTTCCTAGGAATAATCGATAAAAAAGGGAAGTCAAGTCCTACTTTGAGCACTGGAATTCATTAAAGAATAAAGTATAAGAGCTGATAAAGAAATCAGAATTACCTTATTTGAATGCTCATATTGGAAAGAGAAAGCCCAAACAGAGGAGTGTGAAGAGGACTGGGAAGAAATAAAACTCTTCCATTAAAAGGGTGTTTAAGGGGCTTATTCTCCCACAGTGTGCATACATATAAATTCCATTAGTGTTAATAGGACCTAAATGCATGACTCAGGAGGATAATAGAGTAGCTTGTGTATGTGTGGTTAAATGAAGTCTAGGAAAAGTCAATTAAAAACCACAAATAGTAGTTTAAGAGTCTAATGGACTTATAGGTATATCCAAGAGAGGCATTTAATTTTAATTAATGGAACAATGGGTTTTTCTTTGCTGAAGGCATAAAAATGGCAAAGGGAAAATAATTCAAAATGATCCTAAATTTAGCTCTCAAAATCATAGTTTAAAGGTAAGGGATATATTCTTGAATGTCAAATGGTAAAAATGACCTTTGGTGAAAGATTTATAATTTCCATTCAAATTGGAATACTGAGTTATAGAAAGAAGTCAAACCCTGTCTCTGTTCTTTCCTAGCCTTCATTATGTGTCTGTGAAAGAGAGATTCATTTCTATAAAAACAACAAAACTCTGGCCTTTTGTTATTTGCAAAAGGGAGCACAGCCAAACTATATTTAAAAATACACAAAAACAAAGACATGTGACTAATGGCGCACCTACTTGTTGTTGTTGCTGTTAGATGTGGCTGAGTTGATTCTGACTCACAGTGATCCTATGCACAACAGAATGAAATGCTGCCCACTCCAGTGCCATTCTCACAATTGTTATGCTTGAGTTCATTATTGCAGTCATTCTGTATTTTGAGTGCCTTCCACCTTCAGGTATTATATCAAACAATGTTCTACTGCTATTCATAAGGTTTTCAGTGGCTAACTATTCACAAGTGGTTTGCCTCCCTTCTTCCTAGTCTGTCTTCGTCTGGAAACTCCTATGAAACCTCTCCACTGTGGGTGACCCTGCTGGTATTTAAAATACCAGCGGCATAGCTTTCAGCATCACAACAAGATTCTGGCCACCACAGTATGACAAGATGACAAATGTGTTGTGGGTGCATCTATTAGTGGATGAAAATCTTTTAACCGAAGGAGAAATTTATTTCTGGAAGAATAATTGGTGGGTGCATTCCTGTAGTTAATATATATAGTGTTTCAAGTGAACAATGAGGTTCTTTATCTAGAAGAGCTAGAAAACTAATGGTGTTTCCTTCTTCAGAAAAAAGTTGAACGATTACAAATAAACTTTCTTTTTATGAGTATCTGTTACCTATTTCTTATTAGGCCACATGTTACTTGAAACCAAGCATGTTTCTTCTACTTCATTCCTCATAATTCTGTATGTATTAAGTAGGTCTTGAGCATTTAGGTGAGGAATGCAGGAACATGAAGGTGGATTTGAAAAGCAAATATCTTACCTGAAAGACTTACTTGGAAGTGTCTCATCTGTCTTCTGCATTTGGAAAAAGTTGAATTTAGTACTGAGAAATACTTTAGAAGGAAATTGAATACATAAGAATTCACTTGATCTCTTTACTATTAAAGGAAACTACATTTAAAAAAAAGAATGTGAATGAATTCTCTTTTGGGTAAATTTAATAAGAAATAAATCTTAGAGGGACCGAATGCCATACACTTTCATTAAACTTTAATCTTGCACCCAGTATTTCCAGTACCATGGCACAGAAATGATACTTTTATTATAAAGTAATAGGTCTATAATATTGTCATCTTCCTCAGATTCTTTCTATTTTGGAAACTAATAAAACATAATTTTTGAAATAGAAGATTCATAAAATATCTACACTCACAGGTTTAGTACCAGGTGTGTATATATGTGTCTATGATATATGCCTATATATCATAGTATGAAATAACTCCAAATTTAGGAAAAGTCAAAGATGGGGTGTCTAAGGAGACTATACCAGGGGACTTTAAAAAGTTTATCTTTTAAAACTTCATTTTCCACAATTTTTTTGAAGCCCTCTCATATGGATTGCTGGAGTCCTGGTGTGGCATTGTGGGTTAATGCGCTGGACTGCAAAGTGGGTTTGAATCACCACAAGGTCGACAGTTCAAGCTCACTAGCTGCTCCTCGGAAACCCTATGCAGGGTTGCTATGGGTTGGAACTGACTCGACAGCACTTAATGACAACAACAATATATGGATTGCTAACCCCTAGGTTGGTGACTCAAATCCACACAGAAAACCCTACCCAGGGTCATTCTGAGTCAGACCCAGTGCAACAACACTTAATAACAACAACAGCATATTGCATATAGGGCATATAAGGCAGTACTGGAACCAGAGGCCTGAATTCCGTTTTAAGGAAAATACAAATGAGTACAGGCAGTCCTGGGTTCTGATCGAGATCTAACGGTGTCTTTAAGAATATGTAGGTAATTTGGAACAGATGCATACAGTTCTTATTTAGCCGATTTTTGTGCTGTTGTAACAATTTATAAGCTGCATGTGTAGAAAGTGAAAGTGATTGTGATGAAGAATTTGTTGCAAGATTGTTGTTGTGAAGTGCCATCGAGTCAGTTCTGATCCATAACGACCCCATATAAGGTTTCCAAGGAGCAGCTGGTGAGCTTGAACCATCAACTTTGCATTTCAAACGGCTTTGCAATCTGACACATTAACCTACAGTGCCACACCAGGACTCTGTTGCAAGATTGTTGTTGTTGTTGTTGTTAAGTGCCGTCGAGTCGGTTCCGACCCATAGCGACCCTGTACAGGGTTTCCGAGGGTGTAAATCTTTACGGGAGTAGAAAGCCTCATCTTTCTCCCGCGGAGCGGCTGGTAGTTTCGAACCGCTGACCTTAAGGTTCGCAGCCCGATTCGTAACCACTACGCTACCAGAGCTCCTTAGGAGTTGTTAATTCAATCTTCGCAAAGTGAGGTGACACTTATAAAATATTAAAGGGCAAGTAGAAGTTGTCAATAAGTCAGACATTTGTAACCTCCGGCCTGCTTGCATAGTAATGCTGCTGATATAGGGCTGCCAGGAGTCAGTGGTTAGAGAAGAGGGTTGGGAAGCAAAAAATGATATCAGTTCATTCGAAGATGAATGAGCTGTACAACTTAAATGCAAGAACAAATAATAGCTCTGCAATATTTGGTGGTGGTGGTGGTGGTAGTATGCCGTGGAGTTGGTTCCGACTCATAGTGACCTTGTATAGGGTTTCCGAGGTTGTTAATCTTTACGGGACTAGAAAGCCTCATCTTTCTCCCATGGAACCACTGGTAGTTTTGAACTGCTGACCTTGAGATTAGCAGCCTGACTTGTAACTACTATGCTACGGGTAAAACTATGGAGCAACTAGAGCTCACATACACTACTGGTGGGTGTAAATTGGTACAACACTGAACAACTATGTGGCAGAGTCTACAAAAGCTTAACATTTGCAAATATTGTTAACCAACCTTCTCATTCCTGGGTTCATGTGGTTGTTGTTAGGTGCCATCGAGTTGGTACTGACTCATAGCGACCCTATGCACAGCACAACGGAACACTGCCTGATCCTGGGGCAACCTCACTATTGTTGCCAAGCTTGAGTCCATTGATGCTGCCACTTGGCCAATCCATCTTGTTGTGGGTCTTCCTCTTTTTCTCTGACCCTCCATCTTACCAAACATGATATCCTTCTCCAGGGACTGTTCCCTCCTGACAATATATCTGAAGTATGAGAGACGAAGTTTGGCCATCCTTGCCTCCAAGCAGCACTCTGGCTGCATTTCTTCCAACACAGATCTGTTGGTTCTTTTGGCAGCCATGGCACTTTCAAT
>NW_006408647.1:3732543-3733659 GCF_000296735.1 Chrysochloris asiatica
AAAAAAAAAAAAAAAGTACCTGTTCAGCTCTTCTGCTTCCTCATTTTTTCCATTCGCTTTAGCGTCTCTATATTCAAGAAAGAGCACCATTGCTCATCTGTCAGTTTGTTGTACTGTGGTGGCTTCTGTGTTGCTGTGATTCTGGAAGCTATGCCACAGGTATTTTAAAAACCAGCACAGTTACTCATGGTGGACAAGTTTCCATAGCGCTTCCAGACTAAAGAAATTAGAAAGAAGGGGAGACAGACTAAATCCAAATATTTGGTCACTGCAAACCTTATGCAATGGAACACTATCAGATAGTACCAGAATATTAACTGATGAAACATGATAAAGAGCCCCATACTATTGTCAGATAGAGTGCTGGAAAATGAGGCCCTAAATTTGGAAGGCATTCAAATTATGGCTGGGGAAGTGCTGCCTACTCTAAAGTTGATAGTTATGATATGAATGGAGTAAAGGCTTTGGGAACCTTCATTTGCTGTTGAGGCACAACACAAAATGAAGAAAAATAGCTGTAAACATCCATTAATGATTGGGACATGGAATGTATGACTTTAGGAAAATTGTAAATTGTCAAAAATGAAATGCATAAACATTGATACACTAGGCATTAGTGATCTCAAATAAACAGGTATTAGCCATTTTGAATCTGAAAATCACATGGTTTACTATTCTAGGAATGGTGTCACATTCATTATCAGATCTGTCTTGAAGTATAATGCTGTCTCTGATAGGATAATATCAATATGCCTACAAAAGAACCAAAAGACTCGACAGCATTTAGCAACAGCAACATCTAGGAAGACCAGTGAATACAAATATTATTCAGATTTACACACCAGCCACTAAAGCCAGTGATGATGAAATTTAAGAATTCCGAAAAATTCTTCAGTCTGAAAATTTTCAAAGATGTAATCAAGGCATATTGATAGTTACTGGTGATTGGAATGCAAATACTGGAAACAAAAAAGTATCAGTAATTGGAAAATATGGTCTTGGTGATAGAAATTATGCTGGAGATCACATGGTAGAATTTTGCAAGACTAATGACTTGTTCATTGTAAATACCTTTTTAAATAACATAAAAGACAACTATACATATGGACCTCACCA
>NW_006408647.1:3735249-3736589 GCF_000296735.1 Chrysochloris asiatica
AATGGAGAAAATGTTGAAATTGTCAAAGATTTCAGTTTACTTGGATCTACAATCAACGCTCATGGAAATAGCAGTCAAGAAATAAAATGAAATACTCATTATGTAAATCTGCTTCAAAAACCCTCTTTTAAGTGTCAAAGAACAATATCACTTTGAGGACTAAGGAGCTCCTGACCCTAGCTCTGATATTTCAATTGCCTTATATGCATGTGAAAGTTACACAATGAATAAAGAAGACTGTAGAATAATCAATGTATTTGAATTATGGTGTTGGAGAAGAATATTGACAGTACCACGGACTACCAAAAAACCCCAAACAAATTTACCTTGGAAGATGTGCACCTAGAATGCTCCTTGGAAGCAAGGATGATGAGACTTTGTCTCATATTCTTTGGACATGTTGTCAAGAGAAATCAGTCCCAGGAGAAGGGCATCATGCTTGGTACAGTTGAGGGTCAGGGAAAAAGAGGGAGACATCAGTGAGATGGATTGGCATAGGGGCAGCAACAATAGGCTCATGACAACAATTGGGAGAATGGTGCAGGACTTGGTAGTGTTTTGCTCTGTTGTGCATAGGGTTATTCTGAGTTGGAACCAATTCATGTGCAAATAGCACGTGTTATTGTCATTGTTAGGCGCTATAAAGTTGGTTTTGATTCATAACAACCTTGTATAGGGTTTCTATGGAGTAGCTGGTGGGAATCATTGACTAGAGGTTAGCAGTCCAGTGCTTATCTATAGTGCCACATCTAACAACTACTACCATGAAACTTATAAAGAAAGTCTTAGAGTGATAAGGGGCAGAGCCAGGCTCAAGGCTAGGTTGTTGTTGTTAGGTGCCATTGAGTTGATACTGACTCATGGAGACCTTATTCATAGCAGAATGAAACACTGCCCGATCCTGGGCCAACCTCACTATTGTTTTCACGCTTGAGTCCATCAATGCTGCTACTTGGCCAATCCATCTCATTGGTTTACTTCAAAATGCTGTGTTATCCTGTCAGCCAAGTGTAAAAATGATTTGACATTTCAATTGTGAATGGACCTGTAGGTTTCCCTTATTTCAGTCCTCCCCAAGAAGAGAAGGTCATTCTCAGTACCTTGTTAGATCCTTTTTTCAATTATAAAAGCTGATGCCCACTTCCACCATGTCCATATAGAGTAATGAGAATGGAATTGAGTAGAATCAATGGGAGAATTTTCACTCATGGAAATTCTGGGTGGTCAATTGGCAAAGTTATCAATGTAATAAAGGAGCTCTGGTAGCGTAGTGGTTACGAATCGGGCTGCGAACCTTAAGGTCAGCGGTTCGAAACTACCAGCCGCTCCGCGGGAGAAAG
>NW_006408647.1:3738427-3745802 GCF_000296735.1 Chrysochloris asiatica
TTTACCTCTGTCTCACTTAGCCCATTGAGACCTGTCTAATTGTTCTCCCATCTGCTTTGTTCTTCCATTCCCCTCTCCCTACTTGTATATTGCCCCCTCCCTAGCACCCAAAGTATCCTGTGTCTAATCTCTGCCCTGTGCTCCACCTTCCCCTTCCTCCCCTCACAGACCCCCAACATCCCAATAATGAACAAAGAGTCCCCCCCATCCCCCTTTAGTATGCATTCTTTCCCTTAGTCTTTTACAGTAGTGGTCCTATGCAGTATGCATTTTACTCTGTATCTTTCCTCAATGTTACTCCATTTTCTTCTTTTTTTCCACCAATATCTTAGGAAAAATAGTGGCTCAGATTTTCTCTTTCTGGGAAAACACGGAGCAGTGAAATCTTTAAGCACACTATTTCATCATCTCTGTTCCTTGAAAGGAATTTAAAATTTCACATTTTATGCAGGTTAGGAGGAGACTAGATTTACCCTTCCTCAAGTGTTGAATAATTCTTTGTAATGAAAAAGAGAGGGAATTAGTGTAATTTTACATTAAAATAGGCTATTATTCATACCCTACCAATAAATATGGAGTCCTGGTATGCTGCTATGGGTTGATGCTCCAGATTGCAAACCTGTTTGAACTGCAAGGTCGGCAGTTCAAGCTCACCAGCTGCTCCTCAGAAACACTATACAGGGTTGCTATGGGTTGGAATCAACTTGACGGCACTTAACAACAACAAAAACCAATAAATATAGTATAAATCCAAAAGATAAATAGAAAAAAGAAAACAAAAGGGAAAAGCACAGATGTGGTAAATAGTAAGCAAATATCAAGATACTAGATTTAAATGCAACCATATCAATAATTGCAATAAATGTAAATTGTCTAAATACTCTAATCAAAATACAAGAGTTGTTTCGATAAAAAAAGCACAATGCCATGTATAAGAAAACTACTTAAGATATTAGACAGTCACAAAAAGACAAATATTGCATAAGATCACTATTGTGAAACCTTAAGAAAACATTTCCATACTAATAGAAAATTCTTTGCGGGTTACCAGGGGTGGTGGAAAGGGGACATTGAGGCACAGATTATAGAATAGACACATGATAGTTCAGATGATGGAGAGGGCAATACACAAGAAGGGAGAGAGGTATGGAAGAACCAGAAAGATAGGGAAAGACTTAGGGAGGTTTGCATGGATTAAATGGGATAGAGGTAAATATTGATGAATACTCAATGGAACAACCATGCTCTGTGATACAGGGATCAATGTAAAGTCTGAATGGGTAAAAGAGGGGAAATAATGATAAGGTGCTTGACTGTGGATTTTGGATTCCCTTATCTACTACTGTAAAATAGACATTAAAGTATAGACAGGAATATTGTGAAATATCATTATAGAAAACTTGTTAAGTCTGTCTTCAACCTACAGCTCATTGGATTGGCTATAAGGGGTACTAGAATTTGTCCAGTGAAATAGGCTTCTTGTCAAGTCTTTGTAGAGTATGAAGTCTTAGGTGGAATACTGAACCTCACCCAGAATCTTCTGAAGTGGGACATTCCCACTTGACAGGACATGCAGACAAATCCAGAGTGCCTAGAGGAACAGAAGATACTCTTAGAAAGAAAGAGCAACAATAAGGAAAAAAAAAAAAAAAGAAGTAGACGGTTTGTTACAAGAACAAACAAGCTGTTTGCCTGGGAGCCATTGAGACAATAAAAGTCAACCTATCAGGATAAACCTCCTTCCAAGGCTGAAACTCAAAGAAAACACACAAGTGGACTTGTAAGCTCACTGGTGACCACCTTGGTCTACTTGTGTGTGGAAGTGGGGCAAAAGAAGCAATGAAGACATTGAGCTGAGTTGGGCTGTATTCTATAGACAGCCAACGACCCTGAGATGAGAGAGAGAAAATGAAGTACTGATTGGTCTGAAGTTTAGGTAGACTTGGGAACTCCTGAGCTCATGGACACTGACCTAGCCACTGGGGGCTAGAGCTGAGAGTGAAGTATCCAGCTAATCTGAAATGGGGCAAAGCTGCAAAAATGCCCAAACTTGCAGTTAGTACCCATTTGACCTAGCTCATAAGACTTGCTGATCAGAACTCGACTAGAAGAAGATAAAGAAATTTGATATAGGAAACAAATGTAAATTGCTACAATTTGATGAACTTGACCTTGCTTATTGATGTGGTGGTGGTGGTGTGCCATGGAGTAGGTTCCAACCCATACTGACCTTGCATAGGGTTTCCGAGGCTGTAAATCATTATGGGAGCAGAAAGTCTTGTCTTTCTACTGCAGAACCAACCGCTGGTACTTTTGAACTGCTGACTTTTAGGCCTAACTCATAACCACTACGCAATGCAGTTGCTCAACATTCCAATTGAGAGGGAAGGAGTCTTCACATCAAGGATCAAGCCTGTCCCCTCAGGGTGGACAGGGATGGGCAACTTAGTCATTGCCTACCTAAAATGGGGTGGGAGGGAGGACTAAAAAAGTAAGTAGTGGCTGGCTTTACAAGTTTTCAAGAGGGAGTTTAGTTTCAGAGTGAGGGAGGAAGGTAGAAATCCCACTGAAAAGTTTTCCTCTTGTCAAGAAAGGTCTGGTGAAAGGGGATGGGGGAGGGTGGGGATAGGATTCTCTCAACTCAACAGTGAGTTATTATTATCATGACTAACTGAGATTGTCACTACTGTAAAGGTAGAAGATGTGAAACAAAAAGGGGGGAATAGTTAAATCTTTAATTCCAGGAATGGAGACCCTAGGACCATCAAGTGGGAAGAGCATGAGCGGAGCGTGGGATCCTAACCAGAGAAGCAGCGACACCAGAGATGCAAGCTGAGGCGGTGACATAGAGAAATAGAGCAGCTGAGGACTCTAGACCCATGGAATGAGAAAGACTGTATGCTGGCAGGTAGGAGGATGGCTTGCAAAATGTGCCCTTGGTCATTTAAACAAATACATAAGAAACTAACATGCAACAGGATTGCATGGTTTATAAAAATATGTGCATTAGTTGTGTAAAAATATGACACAGGTAATGGAAATTGAATTGGTGATATAAGAGGACAAGAAATCAAAGTCTGATTTGATATTTAAAGTTTAATCAATGTAATGAATCATACTAATAGACTAAAGAGATCTTGGTATAACACCGTAGGATAAGCTCTTAACTACCAACCTCAATGTCCACAGTTCAAACCCGCCAGCCACTCCTTGGAAACCTGATACAAGGATGCTATGAGTCAGAACCAACTCGACAGCACTTATTATCAACAACAACAGCAACAAATAGACTAAAAAAAGAAAAATCATATGATCATCTTAATATATGCAGAAAAAGTATTTTGAAAAAAATTATAATATCAATTTATAAAGCTGGAGCTATAGCATAAAATACTAATACATTTACCTTGTTGTTGTTGCTGCTATTGTTGTTATGTGCCGTGGAGTCGGTTCTGACTCATAGCGACCCTGTACAGGGTTTCCGAGGCTGTACATCTTTATGGGAGCAGAAAGCCTCATCTTTCTCCCACGGAACAGCTGGTAGTTTCGACTGATGACCTTGCTGTTTGCAGCCCGATTCGTAACCACTACGCTACCAGAGCATTTGCCTTAATTCTATAAAAATTTTCTACTTTTCAAAAAGACACTTAAATAACAAAAAAAGGGACAAGACAAATGAGGAGAAAAGTACACATTTTAAATACACATATCTGGCAAATAGTTTAATTCAGAACATGTGAAGTACTCTTGTCCTTGTTAGGTGCTACCAAGTCTGTTCTGACTCACAGTGACTGAATGTACAACAGGAGACCCTGCCAGATCCTGCACCATTCTATCAACCGTTACCATGTCTGAGCTCATTGTTGCAGCCACCGTGTCAGTCCATCTTATGAAGGGTCTTCCTCTTTTTCATTGTCTCTCTATTTACCAAGCATTGTCTTTTTTCAAGCAACTGTGTGCTTCCTGATAACTTGTCCAAAGTATAAGAACAAGTCTCCCAATACTTGTTTCCAAGGAGTATTCTGGCTATACTTTTTTCCAAGACAGATTTATTCCTTCTTCTGGCAGTTTACAGTACATTCAGTATTCTTTGCCAGCATACTTCAAATTCATCTACTCTTCTTTGGTCTTCTTAATTAATTCTCCAGCTTTTGCATGCATATGAGACTATTGAAAACACCATTGCTTGGGTCAGACATACGTTAGAGCTCAAGATGATAAGTTTGGTCTTTCACACTTTAAAGACGTATTTTGCAGTAGATTTGTCCAATGTACTACATCATTTGGTTTCTTAACCACCGCTTCTATGGATGTTGATTGTTAATCCAAATAAAATGAAATCCTTGACAATTTCAATTGTGTCTCCATTTATCAAGATGTTTATTGGTCCAGTTGTGAAGAGTTTTGTTTACATTTATGTTTGAAGACTATATTCTTTGATCTTCATTAATAATTGCTGCAAGTTCTCTTCATTTCCAGCAAGGTTGTGTCAACTGATATGGAAGGTTATTAATTAGTCTTCCTCCAATTTTAAAGCAATATTCTACTTCATAGAATCCAGCTTTATTTGCATATAATACTAATTGAATGAGTATGGTGAAAGGGCACAACTCCAATGCACACTTTTCCTTATTTTAAATCACACAGCATCCTTTTGTTCTGATCAAATGTCTGCCTCATGATCTACATACAGGTTCTGCATGTGTACAATTAAGTATTTGGAAATTACTATTCTTCACAGTATTATCCCGTTTGTTATGATCCACACAGTCAAATGCCTTTGCATACTAAAGAAATCACAGGTAAACACCTTTCTAGTATTTTCTGCTTTCAGCCAAGATCCACCTGACATCAGAAATGATATTCCTCATTCCATGTCCTCTTTTAAATCCAGTACTGTTGCAACCATTTTTGAATTATATTCAGCAAATTTTACTTGCATGTGATACTGTTTGATATGTTCCACATTCTGTTGGGTCACCTTTCTTTAGAATGGGCACAGATATGGTTATCCTGTAATCTTGGCATAGATGAGTGAGCACTTCTAATATTGTATTCATTTGTTCAACCATATTAATTGTCATTCTGACAATTCCTGGAGAGTTGCTTTTTGCTAATGCCTTCCATGCATCTTGGACTTCTTCCTTCAGTACCATCGGTTCTTGATCACATGTTACCTCCTGAAATGGTTGAATGTTGACCAATTCTTTTTGGCACAGTGATTCTGTGTATTCCTTTCACTTCCCTTGATGTTTTCAGCAACTCAATAACAAGAAAATAAAAATTCCAATGAAAAAATAAGTAAAAGATTTGAACAGACTAAGTTGAGCCTCAATGGAAAACATCTGCTCCCTCCCCATTCTAAGTTGTTGTCTTAAACAGTAACCACCTACCTCTTCAGGTCTATGTGGATTCTGTGTGTCTTAAGAACTAACATTGTTCTACCCTGATTCTGCTCCCCTGGCATCTAGTCAGTGTATTTATTTTATTGCTGTTGTTGTGGGTGATGTTGAGTTGGCTCCAACTCATAGTGACCCTGTATAAAGTTTCTGAGACTGTAAATGTTTATGGAAGCAGAAAGCCTTATCTTTCTCCTGAGGAGCAACTGGTGGGTTTGAACTGATGACCTTGTAGTTAGCCATCCAGTTCTTGTCCTACAGTGCCACCACCTTGCAACAAAAAAACTATTAAAAATTAATTAATAAAAATTTAAAATTCAGTTCCTCAGCTGCAGTAGCTACATTTATACTTATTCTAGTATAACATTATTTGCACCTTTAAAGCTCTAAATTGCCAGTCATCATACCTTTGGATCCTTATTTCATCTTTATAGGTAGCTGTTGTTAAGTTGTTGTTAAATGCCATCGAGCTGGTTCTAACTCATAGTGACCCTGTATAGGATATCCAAGGAGCAGCTGGTGGGTTTGAACTACTGACCTTGAGGTTCCAGCTGCCCTTGTGGTTCAGTGCATAATCTTGCAGCACCCCACTAGAACTCCTTATAGATAGAGATCTTAGAAATTCATGTTATTCTGTCACCTAATTCATATCCTGTTAGATGACAACCTTGCTCATCAAATAGATTAAACTATGTACCTCTTGATGGACCATGTCCAACTTTGGTTGACAGAGGTCCTAAGTAGAGAAAACAACGACGAATTTACTGTTACAATTAAGCAATGTATTCATGATATGTATATGGAAAGAAAAGCCAAAATGTGTCAGAAGAGACTCAGAAACTTGCCCTTCAGCACAGAGATGCTAAAGCAAATGGAAGAAATGAGGTACAAGAGTTGAACCGAAAATTTCAAAGGGAAGCTCGAGAAGACAGAGTCAAATATTACAATGAAATGTGCAAAGACCTGGAGTTAGACAATCAGAAGGAAAGAACGTGTTCCGCATTTCTCAAGGTGAAAGAACTGAGGAAAAAAATCAAGCCTTGAAAAGTCTCTCTGGGCAAGCTTTGAAAGATTCTCTGGGCAAAATATTGAATGATGCAGAAAGCATCAAAAGAAGATGGAAGGGTGAGGACCATGGGGTGGGGGGTAGGATTGCAGGGTGTACCCTTTTGTTGGGTGATGATGCATGGACGGGATGGTAACTATGGCAATGAGACAAAGTGTGATGGAATGAATGCAAAACTAATGTTCCCCCATGTAGACTATCACACAATACACAATAAAACATTAAAAAAAAAAAAAAAAAAGAAGAAGAAGAAGATGGAAAGAATACACAGAGTACCAAAAAGGGATGGTCAATGTTCAACCATTTCAAGAAGTAGCATATAATCAAGAACCAATGGTACTAAAGGAGGAGATCCAAATAGTAACAAATACATTGGCAAATAACAAGGCTACAAAAATTGATGGAATACAAGTGAAGTCTTTCAACAGACTGATGCAGCACTGGAGGCACCCACTCATCTATGCCAAAAAAAAAATCGGAAAACAGCCACCTGGCCAACAGATTGGAAGAGTTCCATATTTGTGCCCATTCCAAAGACAGGTGATCCAATGAAATGTGGAAATCATTGGGCAATAGTATTAATATCACATGCAAGTAAAATTGTTCTGAAGATAATTCAAAAATGGTTGCAAAAATACGTTGACAGAGAGTTGCCAGAGGTTCATGCTGGATTCAGATGAGGACATGGAGTGAGGGATATCACTGTTGATGTCAGATGGAACTTGGCTGAAAGCAGAGATTATCAGAAAGATGTTTATGTGTGCTTTATTGACTGCAAAGGCTTTTGACTGTGTGGATCATGAGAAATTATGGACAACATTGCAGAGAATGAGTATTCTAGAATACTTAATTGTGCTCATGAGGAACCTGTACATAGATCCAGAGGCAGTTGTTGGAACAGAACAAGGGA
>NW_006408647.1:3746972-3764551 GCF_000296735.1 Chrysochloris asiatica
AATATATGGAATAGAAAGGAGCCCTAAAGTCACTATGGATTATGCATTGTGCAGCTAACAACAAGATTGACTGTTCAAACCCACCAGCTTCTCCTTGGAAGAAAGACGTGGTTCCTTCTGTAAAACTTCACAGTTACTTACCCCTATATAGAATTCACTCTATGTCAGTGGTGATGATAGTTATGTGCCATAGAGTCAGTTCCAACTCATAGCGACCCTGTACAGGGTTTCCGAGGCTATAAGTCTTTATGGGAACAGAAAGCCTCATCTTTCTCCCGCGGAATAGCTGGTAGTTTCGAACTGCTAACAGTAAGGTTCGCAGCCCGATTCATAACCACTACACTACCAGTGCTACGTCAGTAGAATTGGTTTATTTGGAATAGAAGGAACCTTTGTGGTGTAATGGTTTAGAGATCAGCTGCTGTTTAATCCACCAGTCACTCTTCATGAGAAAAGACCTGATGATATTCTGCCATAAGGATTGTTGTTATTGTTAAATTCTGTTGACTCAGTTCCAACTCATAGTGACCCTGTATAGGGTTTCAAGGAGCAGTTGGTGGGTTTGAACTGGTGACATTATGGTTCACAGTCTAATGCTGATCCTACAGCACCACTACTCAGTTTGAAGACTGATCCACTCTATGGTATTTTCAATAGCCTCATATGTATGTGAAAGTTGGACACCATAGAAGAATTTATGCATTTGAGTTGTGGTGTTGAAGAATAACATTGATGCTATTATGAACTTCCAGAAGAACAAACAGTGTTGGAAGAAGTACAGCCAGAGTGTTCCTTAGAAGTCAGGATGATGAGACATGTCTCTCATACTTTGGACACATTATAAGGAGGGACGAGTCTCTGAAGAAAGATATCATGCTTGATAAAGTGCAGGGTCAGAGATAAAGAGGGAGACCCCCAATGAAATGGATTTTCACAGTGGCAGCAGCAATGGGTTCAAGCATAAAAACAATTGTAAGGATGGTCCAGGAATGGATAGTGTTTTGTTCTGTTGTGCATAGATAGGGTTGCTATGGAACCGACTTGGTGGCACCTAACAACTGATCAACTAGAGCCAAGTTTCTATTCCTTGTGTCTCTCTTTTATTTTTTTAAAAAATGTTTTATTGTGAATTATGTGATAGTTTACATGGGAGAACATTAGCTTTACATTCATCCTATCATATATTGTTTCATTGCTATGGTTACAATCTGCTCCAGGCATCCTCAAGTAACCAAAGGGTATACTCTGCAAGCCTGCCCCCCGCTTGTCAGCATCCTCGTGTGTCTCTTGACCAGACTAAAATGGTTAGATAAATATAACCTTAAGATTGATGGGGAGGCAGTGGTGGAAATGATTACTGTACTTGACTGCTAACTGAAATGTTGACTATTTGTGTCCACTCCTAGGCACCTCAGAAGAAAGGCTGATGATTGACTTATGAAAAAAAAGCCGGCCATTAAAAACCCTATGGAGCAAGTTCTATTCTGACACACATGGGTTATTTATTTGATGACAACCAATTTTCAGGGTTGATGGAGGGATGCTAGGATCTGATACTGAAAAATTATTCTTTTATAAAATCCAGGATCACCTTTCTTAAACACTACTCAGAAACAGAACTTTTGGGGGTGATTTTTCCACTAAAGCCTCTAGCAATGAAGCTACCTAGAGAACTTTCATGGACTGGCTTTCCCTATGTTCAACTGAATCAACACACAGGGGCCATGAGTTCAAATGTCAGCAAGGATACTGAAATGACTGAACTTGGTTATGGGGAGGTCCTATGGTTTAGATTTTCTGTATAGAAAATACAGGGTCAGAGATATATATATATATATATTTGTGTTTGCAGAGGGTGGATTCAAGGACTTGAACTCGAGTATCTAATTCTAAGGAGAGGAGACAGAAGCTTCATTTATACAGCCATTTTCATTAGATGGAGAAAATGAAAATGTGAACCATGATGGTGGTGCACTGCTGGGAAATGTGGCAAACTGAAGAAATGAGGCCCTCCCTCAGGAGGCAACCTTGACTCCACTCCAGCTGATTACTACCAGTTGGCAATAAGGACAGTTGCCAGAACTGAGTTTTCAGAAGATGGAAATCCAGATTTTTTTAAATGGGAAATCTCCTATTTTTAAAACACTGCGTGGGCCAAACAAAACACGTCTGTGGGCTGAATTCAGTCTGCAGCCTACCATTTTGATTTATAGTCCTCACAAAACATGACATTTCTGTTCCAATTTGTAATCTCCAGGCTTGTTACTTACAGACTCAGTTCATTTTCTGTACTTCACCTTCCTCCTTCACTCTTTTATTATTTACACACATGTCTGCTTTCCTCACACAATTATACATTATTTTGATGGCAAAATTTGCATTTTTTTTCATTGCAACATTTGGTAAATTCTGGCTAAACAAATGTTTGTTAAAGAATGCATTTTCAAAGCTAGTCAAAGGAAGCTTGAAATTCTACTTCAGCTTAATAGAAAGTTAATTTGTCAAAGAACAAATATCTGAACTTTATCTTGGGAGTTTTACTTCCATTAATTGTTGTTGTTGCTCTTGTTAAATTCCGCCGAGTCAGTTCCTACTCATAGCAAGGGTTTCCAGGAGATAGCCAGCCCAATGTTCATACAAAAGAAACTATAATATCTGAACAAAATATAGAAAAATTTTGCTAAATAACATAAAAAATGGTTACAGATTCAATTGTATGCCTCTCAAATACATGTTGGAGTCCATAGCCACATCCTTGTGAATATATCTAACTTCAGCACTAGGATTTTCTATGTTATGCTAATTAGACTATATTTGGATTCTAAATTGAATTACTTCTGAGATCTAAAAAGAGCTGATTAGAAGCTGAAATGTGAACACAGGAAGATAGAAGCCATTGGAGAACCACTAAGGAAACAAGGAATGCCCAGTGTTACTGACAAGGAGGAAATTGACATAACTGAAACTCTGATTTAGACTTCTAGCTTCTAGAACTTCAAGAATATAAATTTCTGTTCTTTGAAATCACCCATTTATGTTTTTTTCTCTTACAGCTGCAATAGACAGGAAGAATATATGAGAATAAATTCTTGAGCTGATAAATCTTTTCTCCTGGGGGGTATTTGCTACTCAATGGAAGTGGCAGAGAGGATGAATAGAAGAAACATACAGGGGATAGCACTGAAGACTGTGATAGAGACTTTGGAAGCTCACCCCATCTCCACTAATCACATGCTGTTAGTTCGGTCTTTCCTGTTTCTTCATGTCCTCATGCCTGCCCTTAACATTAGATTGTTCTACTATGGGGGAAACTGTTTATTCTTTTGGGATTTAGAGGGATCAGAGTAGACATTCAGGATTGTCTAAGGTCAGAAACCTCAAGTAACATATCATTTGTCCTAGGACAGGGTGACAGTTGGTTTTTCCCATTTACTCTCCATGCCTTGTAGTTCACTTTTCTCTGGGCCTCATCTTTTGATGTCTCCTGTGTGGAGCTTATCACGCTATTCTTTCCTTCAAGTGCAGTACTCTTCCTACCCCAAACATTACCTGGATATTGACAAGTGGAATTTCCTGTAAAATGGTACCCGGGGCTCCCTAGGCTTCATCTCTAAGTTCATCCTCCAAAGGGCATAATTTTCCACTGGCCTGTATGTCCCTAGATCCCAAGAGACAGGTTGTATATGTAGAGTTATGAAGTTGGTAGGAATAGAGTTTGTACCTGAGTTTGGGTGCTCAAAAAGCTCCACATGGTGCTTTATTTTAGGACGCAAAACAAACTATTAAAAGGATATATATAAACTGTTTGCCAAACAGTTTTTGGATTTGTGATTTGTGAAGCTAGAGTTATAATCTGTTGTTGTTGAGTCCATTTTGATTCATACAAACCATGTAGAACTGCCCTATAGGGTTTCAAATGGATGACAGCTACCTGGCCAATCTATTGGAAGAGATATTTGTGCCCTTTCCAAAGAGAGTTGACCCAGCGTAATGTGGAAATCATCGAACAATATCTTTAACATCACATGCAAGTAACATTTTTTTCTGAAGAAAATTAAAAAATGGCTGCAACAGTACATTGACAGAGAACTGTCAGAAATTCAAGCACAATTCAGAAGAGAATGTGGAATTAGGGATATTGCTGATGTCAAATGGATCTTGACTGAAAACAGAGAATACCAGAAAGATGTTTACTTGTGCTTTGTTGCCTATGCAAAGGCTTTTGACACATGGATCATGACAAAGTATGGATAACATTGTGAAGAGTGGGTATTCTAGAACATTTAATTGTGCTCATGAGGAGCCTATACACAGACCAAGAGGCAGTCATTTGAACAGAACAAGGGGATACTGAATGGCTTAAAATCAGGAAAGGTGTGTGCCAGGATTGTATTTTTTTCACCATTCTTCAATCTATATGATGAGCAAATAATCTGAGAAGGTGTATTATGTGAAGAACGTGTTATTAGGACTGGAGGAAGACTTATTAACAACGTGCTATATGCAGATAAATCAACCTTACTTGCTGAAAGTGAGGAGGACTTAAAATACGTACAGATGATATACCCTGCAAGCCAACTCCCCCCACCCCCACCCATGGTCCTCAGCACACAGACCCTTTCCCTCTCTGGATCTTAAATCCCCCAGCCACTTCATCTCTTCACGTCATCTTCTCTGCCTCCATCTCAAGCCTCACTGCTTCTCTGGGTAGGGTCCCGCTCTCTTCTCCATTGATGGTCCCAGGGCCTTCTGCTCCTAGACTGAAAAATTAATCACTCCCTTCCTTGCTATAAAATGTCCACCTTTACATTTCCAACCCTCACAATCAGTCCTGATAACAATTATTCACTATTGCATCACAAGAGACCCATCTGCATTTCATTTCATCAGCCCTTCCTTTGGTTGGGTGATGATGCATGGATGGGATGGTAACTATGGCAATGAAACGATGTATGATAGAATGAATGTAAAACTAATGTTCTCCCATGTAAATTATCACACAATTCACAATAAAACACTTATTAAAAAAAACCTTACAGCTGAATAACAAAGATTACAGCCTTCAGTATAGATTGCACCTTAAAGAAAACAAAAATCCTCCCAAATGGACCAATAAACAACATCTTGATAAATAGAGAAAAGATTGAAGTTGTCAAATATTTCATTTTTCTTGGATCCACAATCAACACATATGCAAGTAGCAGCCAAGAACTCAAATGACATTAAACAATTCTGCTACACAAGACCTCTTTGAGGACTAAGATGCACCTGACCTATAGTATGATATTTTCAATAGCCTCATATGCATGTGAAAGTTGGTAAAAGAATAAGGAAGAAGGTAGAATAATTGATGCATTTGAATTGTGGTGTTGGAGAAGAATATTGAAGGTACTTCCAGAAGAATAAACAAATGTGTGTTGAAAGAAGTACAGCCAGAATGCTCCTTAGAAATCAGGATGGTGAGGCTTTGTCTTCATACTGGGTACATGTTATCAGGAGGGTAAAATGGTAAAATGGAGGGTCAGTGAAAAACAAGAAAATCCCAGTGAGATGGATTGTCACAATGGCAGCAGCAATTGTCTCAAGTGTAAAAACAATTGTGAGGAGGGTGCAGGACCCAGCTGTGGTTTGTTCTGTTGTACATAGTGTTATTATGAGTTGGAACTGACTCAACAGCACCTAACAACAACAATCTTCATGGAAGTAGACTATCACATCTTTCTCCCATGGAATTGCTGGTGAACTCAAACTGTTGACCTTTCATTTATCAGTCCAGTGCTTAAGCACTGCACTACTAGGCTCCTTGCATTGAATAAGGTTCTTTCTGTTGAACTTGTTATTATGATAACATGAGAGCAGCCAACTCATGATGGCAAAATTTTACTTAATACTAGTCTTGTTGTAAGATTTGTATACCTAAATCTGGGAAAATTCTTATTCAGATGCCAACTGTATAATAGATGCTTATATATTGGGTGGCCTGGAGACTTAATGAATGAAGTGACTAAATCTGTAGCTTTCCTGGATCTTTGCCCACAATTCACTGCCAGAGGACCATGATGCCACACTCTACCCAATTTAAGAGATTTCTGTCCAACACTAACTTCTAACAATTTACTTAATCACTTGCCTTAGACTCATTAATGACAGGAAATTTAATTTGCACAGCATGGCAACCATTAGCTAAACATCTTGTTACTTATGTTGTTGTTATTGTTTTAAGTGCCGAGTCAGAGAGTCAGTTAAAACTCATAGAGACCCTGTATAGGATTTCCAAGGAGTGGCTGGTGAGCTTGACCCACCAACCTTGTTGTTCAAAACAAGCTTGCAGTCCAGCACATTAACCTGCAGCACGAGTGACCTTTTAAGAAGTGCAATTCCAATATTCTTTGAAAATTCTGCCTTGTGTCGTTAAGAGCCATCGAGTCAGTTCAGACTCATAGCATAGAGTTTCCAAGGCTTTAAATCTTTGGGGGAGCAGACAGCCTCCTCTGCCTCCTTCCTCTGTCACCTGGAAATAGCATACTCTTTTTTTTTAAGTTTATATTGTGAATTCAGTGATAGTTTACATTACAATACCCTCCATGCATCATCATTCAACAGCATTTTCTTCCATTCTCTCTGTAGTTTTTTTGTTTTGTTTTGATGCATACCAAAGCACTCAGGAATAATAACCATTCAAACATTCAAACAATCAAAGGGTATACCCTGCAAGCCTGTCCCCAACCACCGGCCCCCCACCGTCAGCACAGCCCCTCTCCCTCCTTGAGTCCAGAGTACCCAGCGGCTCCATCTCTCCACGTCATCATCTCTGCCTCCATTTCTGGCGTCACTGCTTCTCTGGATAGAATCCCGCACTTCCGCACTTCACTCTTCTCCTTTGATGGTCCCAGGGTCCTCTGCTCCTGGACTGCAAGATCAGCCACTCCCCTCCTTTTGTTACAAAATGTCTATCTTTACATTTGCAACACTCAAAATCAGTCCTGATACCAATTATTCACTATTGAACCACAAGAGTCTTATCCCCATCTCCTTTCACCAGCCCTGTCCAGACAAGTTGGAAAACACTCAGTGGAGATTCTACCTTCCCCGCACCCTCTGAAACTAGGCTCCCTCTTGAAAGTTTATAAGCCAGTCGCTTTGTGCTTTTGCAAATATCATATTCTTTTAATAAACAAGCACTTGTGGTTCTTATTTCCATCCCACTTCCCTCCCAACCCCTCTGAAACTTGTACCCAGTTAAATGTTGCCCTTTTGATCTTGAATGGTTGACCATTCCAAGGTGAGAATACCTTAAGTGTTGTTGCCCACGCCCATGTAATTATCCACTGCTTAGGGCTAACAAGGTGAGTTCCAAGCAACTCTGGTAGAGTAGTGGTTATGAGTCGGGCTGCTAACCTCAAGGTCAGCAGTTTGAAACTACCAGCCATTCCATGGTAGAAAAAATGAGGCTTTCTGCTCCTGGAAAGCTTTACAGCCTTTGGAAATGATTCCACAGCACATAACCACCCTCACACCATTCCAGACCTGAAGAGTGGTGAAGGACCATAGTCTTGGGTTCCTCCAGTTTCTTTCCGACCAGTAAGTCCAGTCTTTATATATATAGATCATTTTGAGTTTTGTTCCACATTTATCCTACCCACTCTATCTGGGACCTTATAAAGTCAAACCCACCAGCCGCTCCTTGGAAACCCTGTACAGAGTCGCTATGAGTCAGAACTGACTCCACAGTTGCGAGAAATAAATTCTCAAGATAGTCTAGCTTCAGGAATTACTCAGTTATTTTCATCTTGATTGTACTACAGAGGCAATTAGTCATGGATTATTATAAATCCAGGAGTGAACTTTAAAGAATCCCCTTAGTTAAATCTCTTGAATTACAGGCAGGTGCAACAATAGAAGAAATTTGTTGGGCTGAGCTAGGAATGTTAAATAAGAATACAACTATGGAGGAAATAAGGGAAGCTCATGGGGGAAAGAGGGAGACTAACTTTCAATAAGAATGCTACTATAAAGGGGAAGATTGTTAATGACACAGTACTCAGTCAACATTGAACCAGAGGAGGGACTTTTTCAAGATAGGAGGATAAAATCCTTTGCAAGCCAGCCATGTGTGGAGTCTACCTGTGTCCTCTGGGTCGGGTGCCTGATTTTGCAAAATTGACTAAAGCCTTACTCTCACTAAAATGGGCAAGGATTGGATTTCTTGAGCGTTTGATGGTAAACACTCATGATAACTCATCGGTGACCTCATAACCAAGAGGAATGGAGGCAATGTTGGGGTATCAGCAATTTTTCTTACAACAGCACTTAACAACAACACCAAGGAGTCCTAGTGTGGTTTTGCAGGATAAGCACTGGACTGCTCTTACGCGTGGATTAGTTGCTCTGTAGGAAATTAGGATGCCTTGCAGTAAAGACATTTAAGCAGCCACTTGGAAAGAATTGTGCAGCAAAAATTTGAGGTCTTATGCCAACAGCTAACAGCCAGAAAGAAATTGAGCCCTCAGCACTGGACTGCTAACCACGAGGTTGTGGTTCAAACCTACCAGCTACTCCTCAGAATCCCTATACAGGGTCACTATGAGTAGAAACCAACTCCATGGCATTTAACAACAATAACAACCAAGAGCCTTATGAATGACCCATCTTGGAAGAAGACACTTCAGTTCCAGTCAAGACTCACTGATTTCTTGACTAAAATTTTATGAGAGACCTTTACCATCTAAGCCATTTCTGCATTTCTGCTTCATAGGAACTGTGAAATAACGTTTTGCTTTTCTTGCTGCTAAATTTTGAGAGAATTTGTTATACAGCAAAAGCTAACAAATACAAAAGTTTAGGGAAAATCTTATACCTGTGCAGAAGTAGATATGTAGAAGAATGTTCATAGGAGCATTTTCTGAAATGAAAACAACTAAAAACAGAGACAACCCATAGGTTTATCAACAAGAGAATGGGTTTGTGAAGGGAGGGAGACACCGTTTCCTTGATACATGAAAGCCTTGTGTTGGGGACTCTTCCAGTCCTTGCCCATGTGTCTTGTTTTTATGATGCTGCTGAAATGTATAATTTTGCAATAATAAATCTATAACTGTATCTTGCTCTCTGTAAATTTTGTGAGTCATTATAGCATGTTATCAAATCCAAAGAAAGAAGAAGGGAAAGCCAGTAGATAAAAACATTCAGTTGGTATCTGGCTACTTAGCAGTCTAAAGGATGATGTCCTTTTAATGTATGAAGTATGCCCTAGCTCTGGGTGACTAGAACCAGTTATACAGAGTACCATGTGGGTGGCTGATATCAGAACTGATTGAGAAGTAGGAATGTGGGAAGTGGATCCATCTCCACATTTTTGGGATTGGAGTCATGCTGATTTATCCATGAAGTATGTGATAGAGTCAAGTTGTTCTTTGTTGTTGTGGGGTGCCATCAAGTCTGTACCAACTCATAGTGACCTTACCCACAACCGAATGAAACACTGCCCGATCCTGAGTCAACATCACAATCATTGCTACACTGGAGCCCATTGCTGCTGCCACTGTGCCAATCCATCTCATTGGAGGTCTTCCTCTTTTTTTGCTGACCCTCCACTTTACCAAGCATTGTGTCCATCTCCAGGGACTAGTCTCTGCTGGTATTATGGCCAAAATATGAAAGACCAAGTCTGGCCATCCTGGCTTCTAAGGAGCATTCTGTTTGTACTTCTTCCAACACAGATTGATTTGTTCTTTTGACAGTCCATGGTACTTTTAATATTGTTCTCTAATACCATAAAACAAATATATCCATTTTTCTATGACCTTCTTTATTCATTGTCCAACTTTCATTTGCATAAGAGGTTATTGAAAATAGCATGACTCGGGTCAGGCGTACCTTAGTCCTCAAAGTGACATCTTTACTCTTGAACAATTTAAAGAGGTCTTTTGCAGCAGATTTGCCTAATGCAATAATACATCATTATATTTTTGGCTGCTGCTTCCATGTGTGTTGACGGTAGATCCAAGAAAAATTAAGTCTTTGACAACTTCATTTTTTTCTTCAATTATTTTGATCTCATTTATTTGTCCGATGGTGAGGATGTTTGTTTTCCTTACACTGAGGTGCAGCCCATGATGAAGGATATAGTCTTTAGTTTTCATCAGTAAGTATTTTAAATCCTGTTTGCTTAATTAAGCAAGGTTGTGTCATTTGCATATCATAGGTTGTTAATGAATCTCCAACACTGATGTCACAATTTTCTTCATATTATCATTTCTCAGATTACTTGCTCAGCATACAGATTGGATAAGTATGGTGAAAGAATACAACCCTGAAACACAGCTTTCCTAATTTTATACCATTCAGTATTCCCTTATTCTGTTCGAACAAAGGTCTCTTGTCCTATGTACAGGTTCCTCATGAGCACAATTAAGTGTTCTGGAATATTCATTTTCCACAATATTGTCAATAGTTTGTCATGATCCACACAATCGAAAGCCTTTGCATAGTCAATGAAGCACAGTCAAACATCTTTCTGGCATTCTCTGCTTTCAGTCAAGAACCACCTGATGTCAACGATGATATCCCTTATTCCACGTCCTCATCTGAATATAGTTTGGACCTCTGGCAATTCCCTGTCAATGTATTGTTGCAGCCATTTTTGAATTACCTTTAGCAAAATTTTACTTGCATGCAATATTAATGATATTGTCCGATGATTTCCACATTCCATTGGGTCACCTCTCTTTGGAATGAGCACAAATATGGATATCTTTCAATCAGTTGGCAGGTAGCTGTCTTCCAAATTTCTCGGCATAGAAGTGTGAGTACCTCCAGTGCCGCATCAGTTTGTTGAAAGATATCAATTTGTATTCCACCAATTCCCAGAGATTTGTTCTTAGCCAATGCCGTCAATGCACGTTGGACTTGTATGCTACCTCTTGAAATGGTTGAATACCAACCGTTTCTTTTTGGCACAGTGACTCTGTGTATTCCTTCCATCTTGTCTTGATACTTTATGCATTATTCAATATTTTGTCCATAGAATTCTTCACTATTTCAAATCAAGGCTTGAATTTTTTCCTCTGTTCTTTCAGTTAGTGAAATGCTGAGTGTGTTCTTCCATTTGATTTTCTAACTTCAGATCTTTTCACATTTCATTATATGACTTTTTCTTCTTGAGCTGCTGTTTGAAAAGGTCTATTCAGTTCTTTTATCTCATAGCTTCCATTTGCTTTAGCATCTCTATGCTGAAGAGGAAGTATCATAGTCTTCTGACCTCCATTTTGGTCTTTTTCTTCTTTCTTGTTCTTCTTCATGTCCTTTTGCTTTCTTCCTGTATACTGTTCTTTCTATCCTATAACTCTTTTGGTCTTTGATCATTAGTTCTAATTCTAATGTGCCAAATCTGTTCTTATAATTGTCTTTAAATTTAGGTGGGATGTATGCAAGGTCCTATTTTGTGTCTTGTGGACTTGTTTCAATTTTCTTCAGCTTCAACCTTAACTTAGATATGAGCAATTGTTGGTCTGTTCCACAGTCTGCCCTTGGCCTTGTTTTGACTGATGATATGGAGCTTTTTCACTGTCTCTTTCTACAGATGTAGTTAATTTGATTTCTGTGTATTCTATCTGTGGAGGTCCATGTGAAAAGGTATCTGTTATATTGTTTAAAAAAACATTCTGTCTACTTTGTTCTTAAAAAGTATAATCTGCTCTAAGAGGAATTAAATTTTCTTAGATCTTTTGAAATATACAAAAAGAAGACTTACACACAAAGATTCACAGCCACGAAAAATTGGAAAGACTCCTAATGTTATTCAACAAGGGGCTGTTTTTGTTGTTAGGTACCATAGAAGTTGATTCCAACTCATAGCAATCCTATGTGTAACAGAATGAACCACTGCCTGTTCCTACTATGTTTGAGTCCATTGTTACAGCCACTGTGTCGATTCATTTTATTAGGAGTCTTCCTCTTTTTCACTGACTCTCTTACTTTACTAACAAGGGACTAGATAAATAAAGTATGGTATAGTCATTCAATGGAATACTACTCAGGGATAAAAATGAACAAAATGCTGTTACAAGAAGGGCTATGGAAAATTCTCAAAAATACTATGCTTAGCAGAAGAAGTCAGATACGTACGAATTCACAGCATATGCTTCTATTTATATGAAGCTCTAAAAAAAGGAACACCCAATTTAAAATGGCATAAAACATATAAAAGGTTACCTGGAGTAGAGGATTCTTTAAATCATCTGATGGCTTAAAGGTTGCCCGGTTTGATGCTATTTTATCCTTGTAACCTCAGATATGACTAAAATAATGATTAGGACAGACAGGTATTACTCAAGATAAGAGCATGCATTATTCCTGCTCTTCAATTGTCATGAATCAATAAACACCAATGAAAGGTATACTTTATATTTTACTTATAAGTGCCAGGAACTGTAATGCTTTATATATGTTGTTGCTATGTGCCATCCAGTCAGTTCCAACTCATAGTGATCCTTTACAGGGTTTTCGAGTAGTGGCAGGTGGACTTGAACCACTGATCTTACTGTCTAGTGCTTATCCTAGTGCAACACCAGGATTCCGCTGTATACATATAATTCTGTTTATTCACCACAAAAGACACTCTAGGCTAAGTACTATTATAGCTTTTTGTAGATGACAAAACTAAGTGATTTGCTCCAAGTTACATAGTTAATAGCATGCAGAGCTGGAGTATGAACCCAAGCAGTCTGAATTTAAGAGTCTGTGCTCTTAGCCCTGCATGGAATCAGTGTTACAAGCGTGCTCTGTTTACATAGCATTGTGACAAATACTTGATTTGGTAAGCTCAGTGAAAAGTTGCCTCTTGTTTGAATTAGCAATTGGCAAAATATGGGGGAAATCTGTGAATAGGAGTTATTATCTTTAATGTTTAAATTAGTTCTCCCCCTCCAAACCAAACGAACAAATATAAAACTGACTCTGCACTGAGAAATGAGATTTTGAAGGGCTTGCATTGTCCAGATTACTGGAGTCATATGGTCTTAAATCCTTTGCTTAATCAGGCTTGTGTAAATGGGATCAGTTTCTTGATCTGTCTATTAGGGAATTTTTCAGTCTGCCACTAAAAGCCAAATCCTCCTTTCTGCTCTTCTTCTTTGAAAGATATTTATAAATTGTTTATGATTTATTGAAGTGTGTCTGGCAATGGAAGAAGTGCATCTTTTAAGTTTCAGTTCACTTATTTAGCTGTTCCGTGCCTACTCCATTCCCTTTGGGAAACTTCGTCTTTGTAAAAGGCGTTTCTATGAGAGCACATTTTCATGTAAAGCTTATGAAATAGCAGGCTCAATGCAGCAAAAAATTTACTCAACATTTTTCTTTATCAAAGGTCTCATTGGACATAACAAATGGTTGTTGTTGTTGTTAGGTGTGGGTGAATCAATTCTAACTCACAGAGCACCTATGTACAACAGAACAAAATATGACCTGGTTATCCTCACAACTGTTGCTACGTTTGGGCCCATTGTTAGCAGCCACTGTGTCAATCCATCTCGTTGGGAGTCTTCTTATTTTTTGATGATCCTCTTCACCAAGCATGATGTCCTTTTCCAGGGACTGGTCTCGTCTGATAATACGTACAACTACAAGAGACAAAGTCTTGCCATCCTTGATTTTAAGGAGCATTCTGGCTTCACTACTTCCAAGACAGATTTGTTTGTTTTTCTGGAAGTCCATGGTATTTTCAATTTTCTTTGCCAATACCACAATTCAAATGCATCAATTCTTCTCCAGTCTTCCTTATTCCTTATCTAGCTTAAATATATGTATGAGGTGATTGCAAATACCATAGCTTGGGTCAAGTGCACTTTCATCTTCAAAGGGACATCCTTGCTTTTTAATACTTAAAAGAAGTTTCATGTGGCAGATTTACTCAACACAATGTGTCCTTTGATTTCTTGTCTGCTGCTTCCATGAGCATTGATTGTGGATCCAAGTAAAATGAAGTCTTAGTTGCATTTGATATTAATCATATTCTTCTATAAGTTCTGCATTGTATTGGGTCATATTTCTTTGGAATGGACACAGATATGAATCTCTTCCAGTTGGTCAGGTAGCTGTCTTCCAAATTTCTTGGCATAGACTAGTGAGTGCTTTCAGCAACTCATCAGTTTGTCAAAACATTTCAATTGGCATTCCATCAATTCCTAGAGCTTTGCTTTTTGCTAATGTCTTCAGTGGAGCTTGGACTTCTTCCAACACCACTGGTTCTTGATCATATGGTACCTCTTGAAATTGTTGCACATGGATCAAATTTTTGTTGTTGTTGTGACTCTGTTGTCCTTTAATCTTCTTTTGATGCTTCCTATATCATTCAGTAGTGAGGTTGGCCCAGGATCGGACCGTGTTTCGTTCTGCTGTGTATAAGGTCGCTATGGGTCGGTACCGACTCGATGGCACCTAACAACAACAACAACATATCATTCAATATTTTGCCCATATTAATTGCCATTGAGTTGGTTCTGACTCAAAGTGACCCTGTATAGGGTTACTGAGGAGTGGCTGGTGGGTTTGAACCACCAACTTTGCAGTTAGCAACCAACTTGTTTATCCTACAGTGCCACATTAGGACTCCATTTTACCCATTGACTCCTTCAAGTTTTTTCTTGCAGTTTTTCTTCAGTGGTGATGAGTATAAAAAGATGACCACAATCTCCTCATACATTTTTTTGGTGCAGTGACTTATCTAATATGTCTTTTTTAGTCTTAGTCTTTGAAACTCCTACCAAAAGATGTTTCCTGATGAGTCTGAGTAAGATAAGGTTGGGGAAGATGCTGATGAATTATATGATTCAATTGTTATTGTTACCAGAGTTAATTGTGAAAATTGGAATGCTTAATGGTTAATGCGCCAGACTGCAAAGCCGTTTGAACTGCAAGGTAGGTGGTTCAAGCTCACCAGCTGCTCCTTGGAAACCCTATATAGGGTCGCTATGGGTCAGAACTGACTCGACGGCACTTAATAACAACAACAACAACAACAACATGGATATAAAGTAAGTATAAAACAGAATCAGGAGAGGGGATCTCACTATCATCAAAGAAGAGCCCAGAGTGGAGTGTGTGCTTGGATCCAGAGAGTGCACTGAAATGAATCCCTTTGACCCAGGGAAAGAAATCTGTGACGTCAGAGGAATGGCAGAGGAACAACAGCACCAAAACTGTGAGAAATGGTGTCGATACCCTAATATTACCTTAGTCCCTCTTGGGCACTAGTGGTTCGGTATAGACTCCCGACTAGGACCTTACCTTGATGGGTCTCTGGAGGGAGAACTGGGGTGGACTGCCTTATCCCATATGAAGTAACTCATGATAATGAGTGCTTACTGACAAACAGTCAAGAAATCCAATCTATACTCATTTTAGCAAGAGTGAGGCTTTTTTATTCTTGCAAAATCAGGCCACAAAACCAGCAGACACCAGCAGATGTGCTGCACTACCAGTTGGCAAAGAATTTTATCTTTTAGTCCAAGAAAGTCCTTCCCTGAGTTCCTCATTGACTGAGTACTATGGGGTAAACAATCTTTTCCTGGAGGTCACCTACTTCCCTTGATGGTTGCATTCTTATATTTAAAGTTCCTAGTCTACCTAACAAGTTCCTTCCCCTTCCCCCATGAGTCTCTAATGTTACACTAGCCAGCAACTTCTTGGACTCCCCTCATTCCTGAAGACGGACCATCGTAAGACTTATTTCTCACAAAACCAGGAGCCAGAGCAAGAGTCAGGGTGGTGGGTTTTTCAGCTCTTGGAACAAGTAAAGCTGAGTTACTTTGGCCAGGAAGCTTGCTTGCAGACTGAGGTGCCTTCAGATACTTAATTGGGGGAGTAGGTTTACTGACCCATGAAACTAGACTTCAGTTCAGGCAGAGGATTATGGTAGAGTTGTGTGTCTTATAGGCATTTATTAGCAGCCCTAAAATACCTTTATAATATTGGCCAGGAAAAGATAGGTCTGCCTGTGGGCATGATTGAAGAGAGGTTGTTCTATTGGAACAACTGTGCCCTAAGCCTTTCTGACCCTGAACTGTAACCTGTTAACTTCTCTAATGAACCCCATAACTGTGAGTTTGGTGTCTGAGATCTGTGTGACCATTGCAGTGAATTATTGAACCCAGATAAATAGAGAGGCTTGTGGGATAGATGATTGGTAAAATGTTTTACGCATTTGCTTGTGTTTGATCACTTGGGTGATGAACTTTGGTTAAAACCATGATTTTAGGAAACTAATAAATAGCCTCAAAAATGAATGGTGCTAAAAGTTGTTATTGTCACCAGTGATTTTTTTTTTTTTTTCTATTTAACATCTGAAAACTACTTAAGACTATTGGCCCAGTTATTTACTTTGATCAGATAAGCTTTCTAAGTATACATTTGGTGGTGTTGTTAAGTGCTGTCAAGTCAATTCCAAACCACAGTGACACCATATAGGGTTTCCAAGAAGCAGCTGGTGAGCTTGAACTGCAGCCTTGCAGATTAAATGGCTTAAGTATACATAATACATAAAAAATTAAAGTATGTGCTGATTCCTTGCCTTTACACTGTATTCTCTATCTATTTACCTTTTGGAGTCCTGGTATGGCACACTACGATAAGCACTAGAATGCTAACTGCGAAATTCAAGCCCTCCTGCTGATTTTTGGAAACCCTATACAGAGTTGCTATGAGTTGGAATCGACTAGATGGCACTTAACAACAATATTCATCTATTGGAAGCATATAGAATTTAGAATTTACTTTTGCCTTTTTTTAAAAAATTGCTTTATATGTTTGATTTTTTTCCCCTTCTAAAAGTTTGTTTTTTATTTTCTTCATTTTTTTTTTCCTGTTTATATCTTATTTTTCTTCCTGGCACTTTCTTTCTCATTTTAACTTCCTGCCATGCCTCTCTGTCAGAAGTTTTTATTTCTTTTTGTTTGTTTGTTTGTTTGGTGACAGCAGGTGCACAGTAATGTTGAGTACTGTTGTTAAGTGCCGTCGATTCAACTCTGGCCCATAGTGACCCTGTGTAGGGTTTCCAAGGAGCAGCTTGAACTGCCAACCTGGCAGTTCAAATAGCTTTGCAGTCTGGCACATTAACCCACAGCACCACACCAGGACTAAGACTGACTAATTTAGCAGTAGTAGAAAGGAGAGGTGAGAAAGGTTGTGCAGCTAGACTGGTTCATTATTTTTAAATTTCACCAATGAGGAGCATCAGGGAAATAGAACCTGTTTGGTTCAGTTTAATATGCTTTTATTGTTGTTATGTGCCGTGGAGTCACTTCCAACTCATAGCGACACTGTACAGGGTTTCCGAGGCTGTAAATCTTTACAGAAGCAGAAAGCCTTATCTTTTTCCCGCGGAGAGCTGGTAGTTTTCTTTTTTTTTAATTTAAGGTTTTTATTGTGGATTGAGTGGAAGTTTACAGGACACATCATCAGTTTCACATTCAACAATTCATATAACTTGTTTCATTACAATGATTATAATCCCCTCCATATACCATCAGTTAAAAGTATTTCTCTCTATCCACTTTAGCTTTTGAAAAAACACACAAACAAAA
>NW_006408647.1:3768469-3769568 GCF_000296735.1 Chrysochloris asiatica
TCCAGGTAGATGTGATCAGGAAATGGGCTTCCCTTTTCACTCTTCCTGAGAAGTTTCAAGATACCACTGTTGGTCATTTTGATGTAATTTAGGATTTAATTTTCAACCTATTTCCTCTTTTTTCTGCTTGTCCCACTCCACAATCCCCGTTAAGGCCTTTTTTCTAGTTGGAAACAGTTCAGGGCCGGCTGTGGCAGTTTGGTTTTAATTGGAAACTGTCTCTTTAAATTTCAAGGAGATCTGTGCGCGTGTGTAGTAGAACCCTTTGAGGGTGGGGCTGGGGTGCCCACTAGCTCAAGCACCCCTATAATCTCCAGAATGTAGGTGCGTAGACAGCAAGGAACCAATGAAGATACCAAAAGGAAAGAATGTTCACACCTTTATCTCAGCGGTTCTTCCAGGCGTCTGTGGCCACTCTGATCCTTCCCCCAGTTGTTCTCACCCAAGATGGCGGCTCCTGGAGCAGCCGAGCATCGTGGACTAGAAAGCAATAGATATCTTGCTTCTGTCATAAATTCCCCAAGCTGTAAGCCTTCCAACCTTCTAAATATACCTTTATATGTGGTTCAGAGTTCTGGGACCATCCCTTGAGCCTGCTTGGTTGGGTATTCTGTGTTGTTGTTGGCTGAGCTCTTTACTACACGTCTACCCGATCTGCCATCTTGTTTGCTCTAACAGCTGGTAGTTTTGAACTGCTTACCCTGAGGTTAGCAGGCTGATTCGTAACCACTATGCTACCAGAGCTCCTTAATATACTTTTATAGAAGGAATCTAATTCTACAAAGTATGCACCAGGGTTGTATTCTTTCACTGTACTTTCTCAATCTGTATGCTGAGCAAACAATCCGAGAAACTGGAATACATGAAGAATGTGGCATTAAGATTGTAGGAAGACACATTGACAACCTATGATATGCAGGTGATACAACCTTGCTTGTTAAAAAATCTTGTTGTTGTTGTTATGTGCCGTGGAGTCGGTTCCGGCTCATAGCTACCCTGTACAGAGCTTCCGAAGCTGTAAATCTTTACAGGAGCAGAAAGCCTCATCTTTCTCCCGCGGAACAGCTGGTAGTTTTGAACTGCTGATTTTGCGGTTAGC
>NW_006408647.1:3769738-3804754 GCF_000296735.1 Chrysochloris asiatica
GAATAATGTCATGATAAAAGAAAAGATTGAAGTTGTGAAAGACTTTATTTTGCTTGGCTCCACCATCACCACTCAAGAAACCAGCAGTCAAGAAATCAAATGACGTATTAGGCAAATCTGCTGCACAAGACCTTCTTAAAGTTTTCAAGAGCAAAGATGTCACTTTGAGGACTAAGGTGTCCCAGATCCAAGTCAGGGTATTTTCAACAACCTTATGTGCATATGAAAGTTGAACAATGAATAAGGACCACCATAGAAGAATTGATGCATTTGAGTTACGGTGTTGGAGAAGAATATTAAAAGGACCACAGATTGCTAGAAGAAGTACCACTAGGATGCTTTAGAAGCCAAGACGGTTTAAGTGTTGGGCTGCTAATTGAAATATTGGTGGTTTGCATTAACTAGCATCAACCTGGGGGAAGATAAGGCAGTCCCTTAAGATTTATAACTTCAGAAGCTCGTTGTTGTTGTTGTTGTTGTTAGGTGCTATAGAGTCATTGTTCTATAGCGTTGCTATGAGTCAAAATTGACACCACATCAGTGTATTTGGCTTGGAAGTTGGTTGGGTGAAGGCAGACCTCTTTAATTCTTTAACAGTTGGCATGCCAGTTAAATATGTAAACATTTGAGTTAGGGATTTAAAAAATATATTTTTTACTACAAGTTTGGCTTATAATGCTCTAACAGATGAATACCTATTTCCTGTAACTGTGTTAGTTTCCTGTGGCTATTTTCAACATAAATGGTGACTATACACGTGGACCCCACCAGATGGAATGTATAGGAACAAATTGACTACATCTATAAGAAGAGATGATAAAGAAGCTCAATATCATCAGCAAAACATGGCCAGGGGGCAACTGTGGAACAAGCCAACAATTGCTCATATGCAAGTTCAGACTGAAGCTGAAGAAATTAAAAGAAGTACATGAGAGCCAAAATATGACCTTGATTATATCCCACCTGCATTTAAAGATCATCTCAAAAGCAGATTTGATGCATTAGACTCTAAAGACTGAAGACCCAAGGAGTTGTGTGGTGACATCAAGACCATCAAACATGAAGAAAGCCAAAGGTCATTAAAAAAACTGGAAAGAAAGAAAAGACTAGAGTGGATCTCAGAAGAGGCTAATTAATAATTAGTTTCCTAAAATCATAGTTTTAACCAAAGTTCATCACCCAACTTATCTGAAAATTTCTCTTTGAACATGCTGTTGCTGTTAAGTGCCATGGAATCTGTTCTAACTCAAAGCGACCCTGTTTAGGGTTTCCAAGGTGTAGCTGGAGGCTTTGAACTGGTGACCTTATGGTTAGCAGTCCCATGCTTATCCTATAGTGCCACACACAGAGAAGCTAAAGTGACTAGAAGAAATGATGGTGATGTAAAAGAGCTGAACAGAAAATTTCAAAGGGCAAGTTGAGAAGACAAGGTAAAATATTATAGTGAAATGTGTAAGGACCTGGATTTAGAAACAAAAGGAAAGAACACACTCAGTATTTCTCAACCTGAAAGAACTGAAGAAAAATTCAAGCCTTAGGTTGTAAAATTGAAGGGTTCTATTGGCAAAATATTGACTGACATGTTGTTATTAAGTGCCATCGAGTGGGTTCTGAATCATAGTGACCCTGTATTGGGTTTCTGAGGAGCAGCCAATGGGTTTGAACTGCTGACTTTGTGGTTCATAGTCCAGAGCTGATCCTACAGCACCACACCAGGAATCCAGTGACTGACATAGGAAGAAGCATCAAAAGAAGATAGAAGAAATACAGAGTCATTGTACTGAAAATGATTTATTAATTTTAATCATTTCAAGAGGTACATTAAATAAAATGTTTTATTGTGAATTATGTGATAGTTTACATGGGAGAACATTAGTATACATTCATCCTATCATATATCATTCATTGCCATGGTTACAATCCCCTCCATGCATCATCAACCAACTAAAGGGTATATCCTACAAGCCTGTCCTCCCCACCCCCCTCCCAGTTGTCAGCATACAGCCCCTCTCCCTCTCTGCTCCATCTCTCCACATCATCATCTCTGCCTCCATCTCAGGCATTACTGCTTTTCAAGAGGTACATTTTATGATTAGGAATTGATGGTATTAAAGGAAGAAGTCCAAGCTACACTGAAAGCACTGGTGAAAAAAAACAAAGCTCCAGAAATTGAAAGAATACAAAATGAAATGTTTCGATAAACTGATGCAGTGCTGGATGCACTCATTCTTCTATGCCAAGAAATTTGGAAGACATTGCCTGGCCAGCCAATTGGAAGACATCCATATTTGTGCTCTTCCAAAGAAAGGAGACTCAATAGAATGGGGAAATTATCAAACAATATTGTTAATATCACATAAAAGTAAAATTTTGCCAAAGATCATACAAAAAGTTGCAACAGTACATTGACAGAGAACTGCCAGAGATTTAAGCCAGATTCAGAAGAGTGTGAAACCACTTCTTGGTCTATGTAAAGGTTCTGCATGAGCATGATGAAATGTTCTGGAATACCCATAGTTCACAATATTTTTTATGATCCACACAGCCAAATGCGTTTGCATAGTCAGTAAAGTACAAGAAAACTTCTTTCTGGTATGCTTAGCTTTAAGCCAAGATCCATCTGATGACAGAGAAGTATGGGTGTTCAAGAACATTTCATTGTGCTCATAAGGAACCTTTACATAGACCAAGACACAATCCTTTGAAGAACAGTGGGATACTAAATGGTTTAAAATCAGGAAAGGTTTGCAGCAGGATTGTATACTTTTGCTATACTTATTTAATCTGAGAAACTTGATTATATGAAGAAGAATGTGGCAACAGAATTGAAGGACAACTCATTAACAACTGTTTATATGCAGATGACACAACCTTGTTTGCTGGAAGTAAAAGAGGACCTGAAATACTTACTGATGAAGATAAAAGACACCTCAATGTAAAGAAAATGAAAATTCTCACAATTTGGCCAATAAATAACATAATGATAAATGTAATTGGACCAATAAATAACATAATGATAAAGACTGAAGTTGTCAAAGACTTCATTTTGTTTGGATACATAATCAACAGTGATGGAAGCAAGTAGCAATCAAGAAATCGAACATTAGGTAACTCTGTTGCACAAGACCTCTTTAAAGTGTCAAAGAACAAAGATGCACCTAACTCAAATCATGGCATTTTCAATTGCTTCATATGCATGTGAAAGTTGGACAATGAATATGGAAGACTGTAGAAGAATCAATGCATTTGAATTATGTTGTTGGAGAAGAATATTAAAAGTATCATGGATTATCAGAAGAACAAACTGTTGGAAGAATTATAGTCAGAATGCTCCTTAGAAGCATCTTTTGTACTTCAGACCTGCTATCAGGAGGGACTAGTTGCTAGAGAAGGACATCATACTTGGTAAAGTGGAGGGTCAGAAAAAGAGAGGAAGAACCCCAAGGAGATGAAATGACAGTGGTAGCAGCAATGGGTTCAAATGTAACAATTTTGAGGACGGCACCAGACCCTGTAATGTTTTGTTCCATTGTGCATAGGGTTGCTATGAGTTGGAATTGACTCCATGGCACATAATAACAGCAACAACAACAGAGCTCTCCCACACTAATCTTGCCTCCTTCAAATAACAAAGTCAACTCACTCCCAAATAGGATTATAATCACAGTATAGAGATCAGGTTTATATACTATTGCTACATGTCATCCAGTCAGTTCTGACTCATAGCAACCCTATATAGGGTGTTTTTTGTTGTGTAAACTTTTTATTGTGAATTGCGTGGATGTTTACAGAGCAAATCATCAGTTTTATATTCAACAAACCATATACTTTGCTTCATTACATGGCAGAAATTCCCTCCATGCAACAACAGCCAACAGCATTCACCTCCATTGACTTTAACCACTGCATCCCTTCCTGTGTCTCCTGCCACCCCTGTCTTTCCTCTTCCAACCTCTCCAGTTGTATATTGCCTGCTGCTCTATCATCTGTACCAATGTGTGTCTACTCTCTAGTGCATGTATCACTTCCTCCTCCCCAAGGCACATTCTGGAAGCTAGCCTCCTGGCTACCAGCAGGCAGCCTTTCTCTTTCTGAGTCTAGAGTCCTCAAGTGCTCAATCTCTCCATGCCATCACCTCTGCCTCAATCTCTGTTGCTGCTGCTTCTCCGGTTAGGGTCCCACGTTCGTTCACGCATGCTCTTCTCTCTTGATGATCCTAGGGTCCTCTGTTCTTGGAGTGTAAGATTAACCACTCCCCCATTTTTGGTACCCGATTTCTGCCTTTACAGTTGTGACAACTGCAATTAGGTATGATAACAATTACTCACTATTGAATCAAATGAATCCTAGATTCATCTCCTTTTACCAGAGCCATCTAGACAAGAGGATAACTATTCAGTGAGAATTCTACCTTCCTTCACACACTATGAAACTAAACTCCCTCTGGAAAATTTGTAAGCCAGCCACTTTGTGCCTTTATTATCACTCCCCCGCCCCCATTTAGGTAGCCAATGTCTAAGTCGCTTGTCCCTATCAACCCTGTGTACAGAGGGGATAGGTTTGATCCTTGATATGAAGACTCCTTCCATCCTCTCAGTTGGTATCCTGAGCTACTACATCCATAAGTATAGATCAAGTTCATCAAATTGTAGCAATTTACACTTGCTTCATTTATCAAATTCTCCTCTAGTTGAGTTTTGCAAGCCATTAAGGCTAGGTCAAATGGGTACTATCTGGAAGTTTAGATGATCTTGTGCGTCTTCCCTCACTTCTTATCAGCTGGATGCTTTACTCTCAGCTCTAGCTCTCCATGGCTATGTCCTTGTCCATGGGCTCCAAAGTCCCCAAGTCTCCCTACACTTCAGACTTACCAGCCGCCCTTCCTCTTCTCTCTTTCATCTCAAGGTCAATGGGATGTACAGGTTTTGTGAAGCTGTATCTTTGTGGGAGCAGAAACCTCATCTTTCTCCCATGGAAAACTGGTGGGCTTGAACTGCAAGTCTTGTGGTTTGCAGTCCAGAGCTTATCCTACATAGCCACACAGAGGTTAAATTATAACAATTTTTTTTTTTTGGGGGGGGACACAATTCAATCCATAACATACTGTTACCAGTCTTAAATAAAGTGGAGTTAGCTGGACTCCATTTTTAGTACTATTTTTATTTTCTTGAATTCTTCTCTACATAGGAACTCAAAGCAATAACTGCTCTGGTGAATCTGTAGAACAACATGGATTCAAACTTCCAGACTTTTCTTGATTCACACATTTTCTAATTGATGCAGAGAATCTCCTGGGTTTTGAAATCTTGGTGCTAATGACTGGTCTGGTTTGCATTTCTGAGTTATTATATACACCAAAGAAATAAAACACACATAATCCTCTGGATTAAAGTTCCCAAATCCACAAAATTCCAACTCTATCCACAAAATTCCAGCTCTAAGGTCTGTTAGTTCTGAAAGCTTCCAAGAGTTGTTAATGTATCTTCTCAGGGTCAATCTATCTCATAAAGCACACTATAAGAATGTTGCATTCTCCAAATTAATTGTGTAACTTTCTGTTATCATCCATCAGTCAGGGCAGAAATAGACTTTATACTTAAATTTTCAAGATGTGAAGTGAGAGTCAGTGAGAAAGAGAAGGTTCTTCATGAGATGGATTGACACAGTAGTTGCAACAATGGGTTCAAACATAGTAATTGTGAGGATGGTGCAGGATTGGGCAGTTCTAGTGGCTATTTGGTTCGATTGCATATTGGGTGACGATGAGTCGGAACCAACTTGATGGTACTTAACAACAAGTAAAATTTTAAGTGTGGTGTCTTGTCAGATAAAAGGCTTTTCAGTCAGTCTCCATAATTTCATTAAGGTAGCAAAATGGTTAAACACTCAACTGCTTATTGAGAAATGTTGACAGGTGGTTCTTACTCACTAGCAGCTCCACAGGAGAAGAGAACTGGCAATCTGCTTTGGTAAATATTTCAGCCTAAGAAATCCTATAAGGCAGTTATACTCTGTCATACAGGGTCATGTGTCAGAATTGACTCCATAGCACATAACACCATCACCACCACATTTCTGTTGTTGTTGTTAAATGTCACTGACATAACAGTTCTGACTCATAGTGACCCTGTATAGGGTTTCCAAGGAGCAGCTGGTGAGCCTGAACTACTGACCTTGCAGTTCCAACAGACCTTGAAAACCAGCACATTAACACACAGTGCCACACCACCACAATACTTATATCAAATAAACTAATATTAAGTTAGAGGGGAAAGAAAGAGCACTGAGTCTGGTAAGATGACAGATGTCACTTGGTGGTGAATCTTGGAAGACATGAAAGATCGTTATTCTAAGGGTTTTATGGGAAATAATGAAGACATTTAGGAAAAATAAGAGAGGAGGGCAAGGGATAAATCAAAACTTATTCTTGGATATGTTGGCTTGGGAAAGCTGGGTGGATGAAAAGCAAAGGAAAAAACTACAGTTTGAAGTGTTGATGGTTGATCCGAGCAAAATAATGTCTCCATTTATCTTGAGCCATTGGATCAACTAATAAATAACATCAAGATAAATGGAGAAAAGATTGAAGTTGTCAAAGACTTTATTTTGCTTGGATCAGCCATCAACACTCACAAAAGCAGCAGTCAAGAAATCTAACGACATTGCATTAGGCAAATCTGCTGCACAAGTCTTCTTTAAAGTGTTCAAGAGCAAAGATGTCAATTTGAGGGTCTGACCCAAGTGGTGGTATTTTCAATAACCTCATATGCATGTGAAAGTTGGACAATGAATAAAGAAGACTGCAGAAGAATTGGTGCATTTGACATGGTGCTGGAGAAGAACAAATAAATCTGTGTTGGAAGAAGTACAGTCAGAATGCTCCTTAGAAGCCAGGATGGCCAGACTTTGTCTCTCATACTTGGGACATATTATAAAGAGGGACAAGTCCCCAGAGAATGATGTTATACTTGGTAAAGTGGAGGGTCAGCAAAAAAGAGGAAGACCCTCAACGACAAGGATTGGCAAAATGTGGCAACGATTGTGAAGTTGGTTCAGGACAGGGCAGTGTTTTGTTCTGCAGTACATAATAAGGTTGCTATGAGTCAGTACTGATTCCATGGCACATAACAACAATTTGTAATTTGCTAAATTCTCTAGTGACACTTTTTGAGAGTCATTGTGTGATACAAATGTAAGAAATTGTGCTTTTAATTTTATAACAACATTCACTGAGTTTCCATCCTGATGTGTGTTTTCTCTTCTAATGTCTTCCATTCCTGGATCCTCCATCAACAGATGTTGTTGATGTTTTAAATCTTGCAAGATTCACTGAAGCATGTGGAAGACCCTTAAGTGCAGTAATTTGGTTGTTTACACTAATAAGCAAAGATAGAGCTTTGTTTGATTACAGATCGGAAAACATAAGTGGTATACACCTACATGGGGAGGAGGGAAGAGAAGATAAAGAACTCATTGGTAGAGAGATGGGATTTTATTATGATTTTTTAAAAAACTTCAGTTAGCTGTAGAATGCTACTTATTAACAACTTTCAAAAATCCCATTAGAGAGTTTGGAATTTGATCCAGAGGGAACAACATGAGGAGAATCAGGTAAGAGGAAAAACTGACCTCATTCTTTAGTCCTTTCCCAAATCCTGAGAAATGTGTGCACCTCAACACTCCCCACTCAATCCCACAAAACAGGGAATCAGGAAAACGCATTAGCACCCCTGAGTACAGCCTAGGAACACAAAGCCGGGAGGAGACAGAAGGAAACTGGGGGAGGGGAGAGAAAACTTGCAGTGGTCTGAGAATCTGCTGCGCGGCCTTCGGAAGAGAAGGGAAGTGGGAATGTGCACCTAACAAACAGGTCAGGCACTTTGACTCTGGGCATGTGGGAAAGTGAGGAAGAAGAGGAAAACGCTGTACCAGAGCGAGAGAGCAGGAGTTCCCGCCGCTGCTCTTGAGTGGAGATCTGGAGAGTTAGAGCATTCTGCTCTACTTCTTTCTACGTGCAGGCCATTTCTTCATTTTTAGCCAGGATCAAGAGGAGAGTGGCTGGGCTGGGTTGGTATAAACCCAAGTTGCAGTCGTCTACTCAGCCGACCCCGCTTCAGTCCCTGGCCCAAGGCGAGAGAGATGGCCTTAATGGATTTAGAAGTTACTTACTCTAGGAGGGGGAAAGAGGGGCGGTGCCGCCAAGCCCCTCTCCAATAATTGGAGGCCGTTCCAGCTATTTGCATACACCATGCTCACAGTAGACCTCCCCGCTGGACTCCCCGCCCCCTCGCCCGCGGGCTGGGCGAAGGTGAATATATTATGATAATGAGGCGGGCTTCTGCGTCTGCTCTGGGAAGGGGGCGCACTGCAGCCCGAGCGGCGGCCAAACGCCAAGCGCCGGGAGGGGGTCTGGGGAGGGACGTAGTGCTCGCGGCGCGCGCGCACTCTCAGAGCATCCTGAAGGGTATTTAAGGCTCGCACACGCTGGGCTGCGGAGATACTTGGGGAAGCTGCGACTTCGGCCTCGCCTCTCGCGTTTGCTCCTTGGCTTATTTCATTTCCTCTCTCCTCTCCCCTTGGCCACCCCTTTTGCACCGCACTCTCGCGGTCTCCCTCAGCCTTTTTGCCTTGAACTGAATCAAGGTGAGAAACAGGTCGGCGTGCGGAAAATCACCGAATAGCTAGAAATAAGGAAAACTAACAGAGACGCAACAGGTCTGGCCAGGGCAGCGGCGGCTCCGCTCCGCACGGCTCCCGGAGCCCCCCGGACCCTGCACAGCTGCTCTCGAAAGAGGTGTCTGTCCTCTGAGAGACTGGGACTGTGGGTTTTATCTCGCCTTTTACACCACTGCCCAGTCCACGGACTGAGCGTGTTTTCCACTCGCTGCTGGGAGGAGGGAAGAAAGCGGAGTATGGTCCACGCCTGCTTGTCTCGGCGCTGAGGAAAGCGGAGTCCATCTCCGCGCCCCAGCACTGATTCCACCAACTAGTTGTGCAGCCACTACGACTGAACTTTGAAGAAGTAGTCCTTTTTAAGATTACTGGACGTGGTTTTGGGTGGGAGGTGAAGTCGAGACAGACAGTCCTGCTAAGATGCTGGTGAAGAAGAACGCAGGAAAAGGAGGGGGCCGTGAGCCGGGTTCCCAGGATCCGAGCCCAGCCTCCCGGCAGCGATGTGCCAAGACCTGGCCCCCGTGCGCTACTCTGGCGGCCCTTCTGTCAGTGGTGGCCGTTATGTCTTGTCTGTACCTGGGGGTGAAAACCAACAATCTACAGGCGAGGATCGCAGCTCTGGAATCCGCCAAAGGGGATCCTTCCTTTCGTCTGCTACCTGATTCACTGGATCAACTCAAGGCAATGGTGCAAGAGAAAGTGGAGGGACTTCTGGCTCAGGTGTGAAAGGCTGGGGTATTTTGCACGTGCATAACGTCTTCCAAAGGCATGATTCTATGTACGGGATCAGCCACTTGCCCTACTGTGCCATACTTGGTGTGGCTGTTTGTGTGCCTGTGATATATGCGCACTGTAGCATATGTTTGTATATGTACACGCAAACGTAGGACTGTCTGTGTCTCTCAACATGTCTCCTTACTCTTAGGTCATATTTGCATGCTAAACATACATGGAAATCTAGAAAAGTGGCCAGAATGATGGGGTGGCATGTGATATCTTTTTTACTTTCCTGGGGGGTCCTGTGATATTCCTTCCCAATTTTATGGAAAATATTCCTTTGAGAGATAATATGCGGTGTTATTAATATATAACAGTTTTGTTGGTGTTGTTAAGTGATGTCGAGTCGGTTCTGACTCATAGCAATCCTGTATAGGGTTTCTGAGGACCCACTGGTGAGTTTGAACTGCGCAGTCCAGCGCATTAACCCTCAGCGCCACACCAGAATTCTTAATACAGATTCCTAATATAAAATGTTGTTGTTGTTAAGTGCTGTTGAGTGGGTTCCGACCCACAATGATCCTGTATAGGGTTTCCAAGGAGCGACTGGTGAGCTTGAACCACCAACATTGTAGTTCAAACGGCTTTGCAGTCTGGCACATTAACCCACAGCGCCACATAATAGGCATATATAATAGTTGTGCTGAAAGGTAAAAATCTCGATGTTCATGTGATTGAAGTAAAACGTTTCATACATTAAATGTTCAAAAGGAATAAAAATAATGCAGTGCCAGGGGTGTTTGGGAGTTGAAAGGAATGTGCGTTATGTTTATCAAAAGTAGGAGTAAGATCAAGTGAGGGTCTTCTCTGGAACTTACTCTTCCAACAGAAAGGCTGCTGGGCAGTAATTAGAACACAACGTGAGAAAACAGTTGGCCTTCCTCTATGAAATATTGGCTGTGTAAAAACCTTACCTAGAGAAAGCTACATGAACTGCTGCATGTTAGTGTCAGATGTTTGCATTGGCTGCATATGCTTCTGCTGGGGAAGAGAGTGGTGGTAGTTTGAGAATGGAGAAAGATGTTGTTATACAAGCCCAGCAGTCTTGATGCTGTGTCAGTGGTCGTTTACTTTTTTTAGGGCTTGGGTACTGTTACCTTTTGACGAAAGTCCAAGTCATATGTAAATGTTATACAGCCTATGGAATACTGGTGAATCAGCACATGGCCAGAGAGCCTCCAAAGAATCCATTTCTCTACATTGCTACTGATGATTATTAATACCTTTTCTTTTCCTACAGAACTCCTATGAACATATGGCTAAAATAAGAATTGCAAGAGAAGTACCTTCAGAGTGCAACTGCCCAGCAGGTAAAATGTAACTATTTAACAAGGTTTCCTCTGTAGCGGAGCACTTTAGAACAAAGGTCCTGTGTCTGTCAAGTCTACCGGTAATAATAGTAAAGAAAGAATGCAGACCCAAGTTACTTTAATAAAATCAACATGTCTCTGTCAAAAGAATGGCAAATAAAGCCCCAAATATTATTTTAAGCAATGTTCCAAGGTCATATGGAAAAGCAAAGGAGATAGAGATAATCACCAAGAAAAATACAGGCGAGGTGATGTACAAAGATGATGTTCTTACATTCATAGATTGAAAAATATTCTTCAATTTTATGACGTTATTTTAATGTCTGTGGTGAAAAGGGCTGTAGAACATGTTAGATTCTGAATTCTCCAGTGGCGAATGCTGCATTAGAACAGATTTCCATTTCCTTCCCTTTGGCATGTGATTACATTAGTAGGCCACCTTTACTTCTTCCCCTGCTTTTTCTTCTATCCAAACGTTCTCTCTGCTATTCTATAGCTAAAGATAAGGACTGTGAGATTTGTTCTTTATCTTGGCTTTCCCATTACAAACTACTGCATTCTTAATGACGTATCAGAAAAACTCTTACACACACACACTCACACATCACACTTTTAAGGTGCAACTTCTGGGAATTATATTAATGACAGTGTATGTAGAATGATGGAGAAAGGACATCAATGAATAAAAACCTCTGGGTAAGCATTAAATCCTCATTCACAGACCTCTGAGGGTTCATGGTCTTCTAACAATATATAAGCCCTTGGAATGTTGCCCTTGTAAATTATCTGGTGGATTCAACTGATACAAACCATGAAAAACTCTCCAGAATCTTGAGATTTTAAATTTCAGATAAATTCTGTTGATTCATTCTGAACCTTTTAGTTTCCTTTATTATCACTTATTGAAAAGCGAGTCTCTTATATCTTCTAATAACCAGGAACATGATCATTAGACATACATAATGTATATGGAAAGACATGTTCTTATATTGTTCCATATTCTGAGATTTTGTTTTTTCTGTTGATGATTGTTTTGGACACACTTAAACCAAGTACTATGTTTAGAAAATTTTCATAATAACTTTAGATTATATGTCATAAAAATATTTACTATTAATTTCTACTACATGAGAGTCCTTGTGTGGCACTGTAGAATAAGCAGTGGATTGCTAACCTCAAGGTTAATGGTTCAAACCTACCAGTCGCTCTATACAGGAAACCTGTATACAGGATTGGAAACCCTATACAGGATTGCTATGAGTTGGAACCGACTCACCAACAATTAGCAACAGTAACAACACGTTGTTGACAAAAATGGAACCATAATTTTGAAATGAAGCCTTTTGATTGAGAAGACATATATGAAGGGGCTTCAGATAGTTCATGGAGGGATTGAATTAGAAGATAATAGAATTTTTCCATGAACTTGTGAAGCTTTTTTGGTTGTTAGTTAGGATGTTAGGTTACAGGCCCAGAGAGACAAAGTTTAACGTTGTAGATTTCCCTCTTTGCTGTTGTTGTTGTTAAGTGTCGTGGAGTTGGTTCTGACCCATAGCGACCCTGAATGGGGTTTCCGAGGCTGTAAATCTTTACGGGAGCAGAAAGCCTCATCTCTCTCCCACAGAGCAGCTGGTAGTTTCAAACTGCTGACCTTGCAGTTCGCAGCCCGATTCATAACCACTATGCTACAGAGCTCCTTAGATTTCCTTCTTAGTTGATTTAAATTTGGAAGAAGTCAGGAATGCAAGGTAGGTACTTTTCTAGCAACTTCATCAGCCTGAAGGGATTATTGAAATTCTCAGAATAGTTAGTACAGGACTTTACTGATCACAGAGCATTTTCTGTATACAGTACTCTGGCTAGTGATGTGAATTTTTTTTAGTGGGCATCTTAATGAAAAGTAGCAAAGTAACAATCCCAGCACTGAGTTCTATTTTCTGTGATGTAAGTGCGTCATGTAGGTATTTATTGAAGTCTGATTTGTAATTTGGAAAACAGAGATTAAATCTGTTAAATCTAGAGTTTATTTAAAATTATCATAGAGTATAAATTTAGAACATATTACATTGTGCATGTTAATTTAAATGGTGATTTCTTTGATTTTTTTTCTTGGCTCTCACTAACAGCTGCTTTACTTCCTTACCACCACTAGAGCTCCACATTACCTCAGTTTTTTTCCAGGTTACTTGGGAGGTTAACATTTGAAGGAACACTTTCCAATACACAGAACCAAATGGATTTCTTGATGAAAAATCACTATTTTAGGAAAACCCGCTGCTGTTTGTGAAATCACCAGACATCATCAAAATAAAGGCATTATGTTGAAAGTCTCCCCAGGAAAAAGAACTATTTTGAATTCTGGTCAGTGAGGTATTATAGGGAATGAATGGACTGTCCAAGAGGATTAGAAAGGAGATTCAGAGCTCCCCACCTGGTTTGACTCTCAATCTGGTTTGCAGTCACTAAGAGTTGTCACCCAGACATCTGTTTGTAGGGCCTAATGAGGCAAGTCTGTGACCTCAGCTCAGTTCCTGTGGACAGATGCCCACCCCTTGAAGTTGACACTCTTGTTGACAGTCTTCAGCCACAGTGCCAAAGCCTGATAGCAAAGTAGAGATGTTATATTGTTTGGGTTTACTTTAATTGTGTTTAAACTCAGTCCCAGTGAGGTTGATCCAGGTAGGCTACTCCAAAATCATAGAATTTGTAGTTTAAAAAAATTAAAAACAAACAAACAAACAAACAAAACACGTTTGTAGGAGTGGGATTAAAGAAAGATTATTAATGACTTCTAATTGTAGGAAATGGTGTTCCCTACTTTATATGAACTCTCTCATTTAGTCTTCACAAAAACTGTGACAGTGAAGCATTTGTAATCTCATTTTACAGATGAGAAAACTGAGACTCAGAGAAGAGAATAACAGTATAGTAAGTACAAGGTCAGAAGTCCTGCCAGTCACTAATAGAATCCAAACCCCAAAGTCCAGTGAAGAAGAGAGAAGGAATATAGGTTGTGGAGTTGCAGCTCAAAAACTGTGTGTCCTTGGTCAAACTAGTGAATGTCTCTATTGCAATTCTCTCATTTATAAAAAAATGGTTGATAAAACTTTACTTGCAAGATGATAATGCACCTAAACTGTCTGGTGTGTTAGTAGCTATTCATTGTTGTTGTTAAGTGTTGAGTTGGTTCCAACTCATTGTGACCCTGTATAGGGTTTCCAACGAGCAGCTGGTGGGTTTGAACCACCAACTTTACAGTTAGCAGTTCAGTGCTAATCCAACAGTGCAACTCCCAGACTCCATTGTTGTTGTTGTTGTTGTTAAGTACCATGGAGTCGGTTCTGACTCATAGTGACCCTGTACAGGGTTTCCGAGGCTGTAACTCTTTACTGGAGCAGAAAGTCTCATCTTTCTTCTGTGAAATGATAGCAATTGGCTGAGAACCGCAAGGTTTGAAACTACCAGCTGTTCTGCGGGAGAAAGATGAGGCTTTCTGCTCCAGTAAAGATTTATAGCCTCGGAAACCCTGTACAGGGTCTCTAGGAGTCGGAACCAACTCCGCGGCACATAACCACCACCACCACCACTCTTCCTTTTACTATATGTTACTCAACTTTAATCGGATCTGTGGAGACACATGATATAGGTGGCATATCTGAGTCCTACATATGATATATAACTTGTTCAAAACCTAATGGCGAGTTAATGGCAAGTTTTGAGTGAAAATATTATGCTTAATTAAGCAAATTTATCTGTAGATCATTCAGATAATCAAACCAGTTGGTGTCTCTTGGTGCTACATTAATGAAGGTTGGTTCTTTATAGATATTTGTATTAGTGTCCTAAGTTATTTTTACTCCTTTAAATTATTGTTTTTTTAATGCAGGAAAAACTTTTGGTCTTTCTAGTAAATAATGATCGAAGTAAATAGGACCTGAGCTTAGGGGGCATAAAGATTCTTAAAATGTCTTTACAGTTTCTAACCAGACGTTTACAAAAAGAAGTTTAATTACTAGACTCATTTTCACATTTACTTTTAAAACCAGTTTTATTTAAATATAATTTACAGAATTCACTTATAGGTTTGCAACTCAATTTTCTCTTGTAAATTTACAGAGTTGGGTAGACACCATCCAGCTTTAGATCATCTTCATCGCTCCTGAAAGTCACATTTACGTTTTCATACACTTAGGAGAACCTTTATTTTTTTACTCTCAAGAAGCTCTATGGTTTGCACTAATGAAGCCCCAACAACAAAAAACATCAACAACAAAACTCAAACGAATGCCATAACCCATAAAATTGAAGTTCTATTTAGTAGAACATTAGCAGTAGTTGAGCCATGGAAATTCAGTTGGCATTGTGGCTTGGCCTCTGTAAAACTTGACCCTCATAAGAGAGAACAAGTTGTCTCTTTGCCCATGACTACGGATTTCTTTTTTGGTTCTTCTCTGAGAGAGCTTTTATGTGTAAACTAATAAAGCTCACTGGGAGCCAGGTAGACAACCAAAAGATAATTAGATCACAAATGTTGCTGTATCTTACTAGTCAGCAGTATTGCCCGCTCAGCGTATTATAAGGTTTAAGAATCTCTGTGTTGTCGAGAATGTAAATGGGGAATAAAGAATCCTGAGTTCTAGTCTTGGCTTTGTCATTAACAAATTATATGCTCTTGGGTAAGTCATTCCTAAGATTGGCTTTTACAGATTCTATTTTCATATCTCTAAAATAGGAGTATTGGACAAGAATGATTTTGAAGGGCATTTGTGGATTCACCAGATATAAATAAAGAACTTGTGTATGCCGAATACTGGGATGCTGTTGTTGTTGTTGATAAGTGCTGTGGAGTTGGTTGCAACTCAAAGTGATCCTGCACAAGGTTTCTGAGGCTGTAAATCTTTACGGGAGTAGAACACCTTCATCTTTCTCCCGCGGAACTGTTGGCAGATTCGAACTGCTGACTTTGAAGTTGGCAGCCCGACTCGTAGCCACTACGCTACCAGAGCTCCTTAAATACTGGGATAGACACTGGGAATACATTAATGAACGAGGCAGATGTGGTATCTATCTCATGGAGCTTGTAGTTCAGTGGGGATTACAGATATTCATTAAAAAATTATATGAATTTACAGGTGTGACAAGTTCAACCAGTACACTGTGCTTTGGAGTATATGATCCAAATCTCTTCCATGTTGCAAATACTAAGATTTCTTTTCTTCTCTTGAAAAAGAAAAGTATAATTCTCTTTGAGAGATTGCAGTAGGAGAAAAATTAACTTCTAATGAAAAATAACTGCTTTCGCAAAAACAGCTGATCTGCATAACTTTACCTAGCTTCGAAGGAACTATGGTGACTCTGTAGAATAAGTACTGGACAGCTAACTGCAAGATCAGTGGTTCAAACCCACCAGCCACTCTAGAGACAGAAAAAAAGATGAAGTTGTCCGATCCCATGAAGATTTACAGTCTTGGAAACCCTAGGATTGTAATGAATCAGAATCAGCTTGATGGCATTGGTTTGGTTTGGTACCTGACTTGGGTTTTCCAAGAATTTGTGGTAAGATATGATATATGATATACCTACTCTGATACTTGTCCCAGCTCTAAGGAAAAAGAGAACATTTAATAAAGGGCTATTTTGCAGAAGATGATAATGATTTATTTTTCTACTTTCTCCTAAAAATTGTGAGATTTGGACTGATAAGGAAAAAAGCTTCCTGTTTGGTGGTATTGGACAGTACCCCTGGACCTGGGTATTGTACGTTCATTTTTTTTTTATCATTTACCATTAAAACTGCTTAAAGAGTTTTAAACCAAAAACAGAATCCATTGTCATTGAGTTGATTCTCATATAGCATTTGTATATGGCTTTTGAGACTGTAAATATTTACAGGAGCAGATAGCTTCATCTTTCTCCCTTGAAACAATAGGTGGTTTAAACTGTTGATCTTACAGTTAGCAGACCAATGCCTAACCCACAGTGCCACTAGGGTTCCTTTTGGAGACTTTTTTTTGGTTGGTGTTAAGTGCTGTCAAATCGGTTCTAACTCATAGTGACCCTGTATAGGGTTTCCAAGGCTTTAAGTCTTTGTGGGAGTAGAAAGTCTCATCTTTCTCCTGAAGAACAACTGGCCGGCTTGAACTGCAGACCTTATGGTTCACAGTCCAGTGCTTATCGTATGGAGCCACCACGCTTCTTTGGAGAATTTAGCTAGAGATAAAAAGGAAATAGTAGAAAGTTTCTAAATCTCTCCATATCTCCGTATACAAAATAAGAATACATGTAAGCAAGTGAAAGTTCCTTCCTGGTGTGGTGCTATAGTATAAGTACTGGACTGCTAACCAGAAGGTTGGTGGTTCAAACTCACAAGCCACTCCTTAGAAATCCTAAACAGTCAGAATCAACTCAATGGCATTTAACAAAAACAACAAGAAAAATACGTCTGGTTTATTCATGTGAGTGATAACTTCTTCCTGTTTTGGGTAGAAATAAATGTTAGTTGTATCCTAAAGTTAGTATCCTTTTTTCTATGGAGTATGAAGCAACTTTAAATGGCTTTGCAACACATCAATTTTACTTTATGATATAAAACTTTTTGACATGATTTTTTTCATGCTATACATTTTTTATTTTATTTTCATGCTATACATTTTTTTATTTTCTCACCAGCCATACAATGAATGGAAAGAATGCATCACATAAGAGATGATAATATATAGATGTTCAGTTATTTGAGGTAAAGTCAGCAAAAGTTTGGGGAAGAAAGCAAATTAAAAATGCTGTAATTGTAATTTAAATGGAAAGAGTAGACATTCCCCTCCTCTTGTAAGGCCAAACAGTACAATGTGACATCCTAGTGCCTTAAAGCATTTATTTTAAATTACTTCAATCCTAATGAGTAGAATGGTTTGGGCAAACCAATTTAGTTGGTCAAGTAGTAACAGATGGCAAATGCCTTGCTACCCTAGGGACCAGGGACAAATTGCTTTTTGAGATAGCATTCTTGTTTTGTAGCATTTCTTTCGTCTCTCCTTTTATAAGTTATTAAAAAGCTCATTCTCCAAATGTTCTTTTTTTTACCTGAGTAATTGTGTGTTTTTCTATAAACTAGGAATTATTTAAGATGAGGATATAAGTTCTATATGGAGCTTTTTCCTAACTTCTTTGAAGAACATGCAGGTACAAACAGGTTTGCGGAGCCATGGTAATCAACACAGCTTCTGATCGGTGTGTAATTGTGCAAAAGCAACTATATGGCATTGAAAAAAAGCCCCACAACTAACTATATTTGAGTGTCAAAATTAGGTCTAGGGATGGAGAAAGGAGCAGCTACTGAGTAGGTAAATGGAGTGCTGATGGAGAAACTTGTCAGAATCAGGAATGTTTTGAAGTTCAAGGGGTATCTCCAGCATCAGGGGCAACCGTACTAGACTTCAGAAAACATCAGTCTATGTTTTCTTGAGTGGGAACCATCCAAAAATGCATTTTATTTCATCTGATCACTTTACAAACATTACTTTATTGGTTTGGTGGAAGCTAAGAATATGAAAATAATTTATGAGTCAGTCTTGTTACAGGCTCTAGTATGTGATCATTAAACATGGAAGCATCCACATCTTTCCTGGTTTGCCTATATGGGTAGTGTTCTATGTGATGGCTTAATGGACCATGTCTAACACCTTCTTTCCCAATTTATGTTAAAAATGACTTTGGCATGCCTATTAGATTCTTAGATGTGGTAGTTACTGTTTTATTTGGGATTTATTCAGCAGACTTGCAATTAAACACTTTTTTAGTTTTTAAATTGACTTTTAAAAATGAGGGAATACAGAGGAATGGGCTGAAGAATTGGAAATCACTTACAAATTAAAATCAAGCACTTTTCATTGGCATCATATATTCCTTCAAATGACTCTTGCATTCTGTAAGTCATGCAAATTATAGGATTCCTTGAGGAAATGCCGAGATGGCAGGCATCTTCCCTTTGTGTCCACAAGGAGGAGGAACTGAGCTGAATAGCAGGACTCCTTTTATTCTGCCAACTCCTTCCTCCTTATCTGTTTGCTAAGAAAAAATGTGTGGAGGCAGCAAGTAATGTCTTCTACCTATATTTGAAAATTAGGATGTTCCATAGATTTTAAAATATTTTAAAGAATCTAGTAAATTTCCCATTTATATTAGTCAAAGTTAGTCATTTTATAGAAAAATTTACAGATAGGAATTTGAGGTTAGTATAAATGAATGAATTTCACTTTACAAGTTGGGGCTTTTGTGCTTTACATTTTGCTGTTTCTCAAAATCATTTGGAATCACTTTGACGTAATTTCTTCTGGAGTCTCCATTTCAACTCAGTTGCCACATTATCCCTCCCCTCTTTATGTTGTGTTCCTTGGTCTGATCACTAAATTTGTCTTTTTGCAGTACATGTGTGTTTAGTATTTAGTACACACAGGCCTTATCTGCCAGGAATGACAAAAAAGAACAACAAATGTGTCTGTTTATATGGATATCAACAGTTTAGATTTTAGGACTTCTTGGTTTCTGGATTATTCTTGCATTTGAAATGTGGTCAGTGCATTTTAAAAGACAGTTTTCACATTTGGGCTAAGTGACTGAGTAAATTATATAAGCTATAACAGATCTCTGGTAGCGTAGTGGTTACGAATCGGGCTGCGAACCTTAAGGTCAGCGGTTCGAAACTACCAGCCGCTCCGCGGGAGAAAGATGAGGCTTTCTACTCCCGTAAAGATTTACACCCTCGGAAACCCTGTACAGGGTCGCTATGAGTCGGAACCGACTTGACGGCACTTAACAACAACAACATAACAGATCTACTTTGTACATGATGGTGATATTAAAAGTCAGAAATTGTCTAATTAGAAGTAGCTTGGTTAGGGCAGGGTTGAGTTTATTCCTTCATTACAAAGCTTGCACGTGTAAGGAGAAGAGAAAAAGGAGGAAGAGTTAACTCATATCCCCTAATCTCTCATGATCCTCTCTTGGCCATCATACTTTGAAAACTTGGTATTTTAGAGTTCGGAAACCCTATACAGGGTCGCTATGGGTCGGAACCGACTCTATGGCACATAACAACAACAACAACAACTATAGTGTTAGTTCGGACAATAGTTAAGGAGTCAGGAGAATTCTCCATTATACTGTTTCTAACCATCTTTTTTCAGTCTTGTAGCAGTTAATGGAACAGAAAAAAAAATCTTACAGGGTTTTCTCCTTCAAGACCATTATAGGGCCAAAATGATATTCTTATTTCTGATCCTTCATTGTCTAGATTTAAACATACCAGGGAACTTCACATGTTCCTTACCTAACATTTCTATATTTTAGGTCAATTCTGGGAGCTATTAAAGGTAAATTGGTTGGAATATCCTTGCATTATAAAATGACAGTTTTTGATCTCAGGCACTAGAATATGGTTAAATATTTTTTAGGAATACCCGACATGATCAAAAAGTAAAATTGATTTCTACAAGCCATCAACAAAAATCTACTTTTTTTCTTTTTCATTATGTCAGAAATGCTGGCAAATGCTAGGGTATTTGGCTGCTTACAGCAAGGTTGGCAGTACAAACCTACCAGCTGCTCCTTGGGAGGAAGAAGAGTCATTTTCTCAAAGAATCTCATCAAGCTTTACTTTCTTGGAAAACCCTATATAGGGTTGCTATACATTGAAATTGACTTGATGGCAGTGGTTTTGGGTCTTTGGTTTAAATGAATTTTGGAAGATTACAGATTATTTTTCCCTGATAGAATGAAGGTCTGTCACAAGGTCAGAGCACAGGAAACAAGCTTCTGAAGTAACTTTCTTTTTGAAGATAGTTATCAGACTGGTTGGGATCACATGGGCTGAGTGGGTCAAGGATCAAGCGACCCTTGAGGGCAAATTCTGACATCTACTAACTGGTAAATGGTTTTTCAGTACAATTGTATTTCACTTCCTGAGAGAGTGGGTTGAAAGTCCAATTCTACCAATCTCATTTATGAGCACCTTGTCAGGTGCTGTGATTTGTGTCTGTGCCTCTAAGACATTTGGTAGAATGCTCTACAGCAGTTTTGCTATAAATGTTCACCCTGATTGTAATGAAGATCTGTCAGTTGGGCTTGGTTGAGGGACTTTTATTGTGGCGTATTTCCTTATTGAACGGGTATTCTCATCTCATGCCTTTTAAGCAATTTCTTTGAGAATTTTGTTAGCCATAGGCTAGTAAAGCTAATATAGATCTAGGATTAAGTATTTCTGACGTTTCCCAACATTTTTTAAAGAGGCTGAATCTTTTTTAAAAATGAAACCTTATTTCAAAAAAAAAAAAAGACACTTTAAGGATCCCTGGTGTGGCACTGTAGGATCAGCATTGGACTGTCAACCACATGGTTGGCAGTTTAAACCTACCAGCTGCTCCTCAGAAATCCTATACATGGTCACTATGACGCAGAACTGACTGGATGACACTTTAACAATAATAACATATGACATTAGATACTATTTTAGCTACATTGACTTGGGACAAAGGAGCCCTGGTGGCACAGTGGGTTAAGTTTTGGGCTGCTGACTGCGAAGTTGGCTGTTCAAAACCATCAGATATTTCAAGGAAGAAAGATGAAACTGTCTGTTTCTGTAAAGGTTTGCAGTCTCGGAAACCTTATGGAGTAATTCTACTCTGTTCTGTAGCGTTGCTATGATTCTGAATTGACTGGATGGCAGTGGGTTTGTTTTTATGGTTTCATTTTTTTGTGAACCTGGACCAATCAGTGGAGGAAAGAGGAGACAAAAGGCCAAGCCCCATATGCTCTTCCTTTCTGTTTCCTCCCTCCCCAATGGTGGCCTGGCAGCATCTCCAGAGAACCTCAGGATTCCATCGGACACTGTGAGGAAATCCCTGAGAGTGGAGTCTGCAGTGGGATCCAAGAGTCCATGTCTACAAATATCATTTACTTAGTAACATAGAGTTCATCTCCACAATTCTATAACTAGAAGTATTGCTAGAAATAATAGAAGCCACATTACTTATTAAAATATATGGAATTCAGAAGTGACTATCAATGTAATATTGTCTCTTTAGTGGGTTGCAGCATCCTGTCAATAGTAGTAGCAACACTGGAAAGCTGGGTAAATGCACAGTTTAACTGATTAGAAAATCAACACCTCACCTCATCCTTTTTCTTCAAGTCACTTACTTTTTAAGTCTCCAAGTTAATTTGTTGATCTTCTTATTTTTTTTAATGTTTTATTGTGAACTGAGTGAAGGTTTACAGAGCAGATCATCAGTTTTACATTCAACAAACGATATAATTTGCTTCATTACATGGTCGTAATTCCCTCCATGCACCAACAGTTAACAGCTTTTACCTCTGTTCACTTTAACCACTGCATTCCTCCCTGTGTCTCCCACCACTCCCATCTTTCCTCTGCCAACCTCCCTCCAGTTGTACATTATCTGTCTTGTCACCCATGTCAACACATGTCTACCTTCTAGGGCATGAATCATTTCCTCCTCCCCAGAAAAACATTACAGGTAGTTTCTTTTATCAAGAACCCCCCCCCCCCCTTTTTTTTTTTCTTTGAAGTACAAAAAAATCCCTCAAACAAACAAACAAACAAACCCACACAGCAATATGTAATCGTTTAAACAACCAAAGGACACATTCTGGAAGCCAGCCTCCTGGCTGCCAGCACACAGCCTTTCTCGTTCCATGAGTCTAGCGTCCTCAGCTGCACTGTCTCTCCATGCCATCACCTCTGCCTCCATCTCTGGCATTGCTGCTTCTCTGACTAGGGTCCCATGTTCCACTTGATCTTGCTTTATATGACAGTTTTTTCCTTCATATTTTTACTTGTGTTTTAGACCTAGATATTAATTTGAGTTTTGTCACTAAGGCACAGCAATTATTGCCTTTAAAATATATTATTTATTATTATTATTATTTTTTCCACTGAGTTTGCAAAGTGGTATTTGAAAATAATTTTCCTCTATTATGCTATTTATAGAAAATCTGTGTTGCAAGAAAGTTGTTATTGAAGATGCTTCTAAGATCTTGGAGACCTTATTACTAATTTGACTTTTGTTTGCATGTAAACTGATAAGGTTTAAATAGACAGTAAAATGAAAATATATGAATAGTGCATATACTTGAATTTTTAAAGAAAAATAGTAAAAAAAAATCTCCAGAACTTAACTGTATTTTAGCTAATATTGCTCTGTGTTAAGTGCCGTCTAGCCAGTTCAGACTCATAGTGACCTTGTATGGGGTTTCTGAGGAGCCACTCTTGGGTAGTGAATGAGGTATACATTTCACAGAGAGTGTGAATCTGGCTGCAATCATATTGTTAAAAGTACTGCAAAAGGAAATTTGAAAGACAATACTCAACTTCCCATTGAAATGAATGTCCACTGTCATCACCAATGCTGTTTACTAGATGACTAGCTAGTTGTGGACAGTAGTTTGGCTGAGTGCAGCACCTTCCTCATTTGTCTTGTGTTGTTGTTGTTAGGTGCCATCAAGTCAATTCCAATTAAGAGTGACCCTATTTACGACAGAATGAAACACTGCCAGGACTTGTGCCATGCTCAAAATCGTTCCTGTGTTTGAGCCCATTGTTGCAGCCACTGTGTTGAAGGTCTTCCTCTTTTTTACTGAATGGCACCACATCTGTACAGTTCATTGAGCTTTAACCCCAAACCCACTATCATTGAAATGATGCCAACTCATAGCAACCCAATAGGACTGAATAGAACTGCATTCTAGGGCTTCCAAGACTTTGAAATCTTTACGGAAGCAGACAGCCTCAGCTTTCTCTTGCAGATGGCTGGTAGGTTAGCATCACCAACCTTGCAGTTTGCAACCCAACGCTTAGGCCATTCCACACCAGGGCTCCTATTGAACTTTGGTGAGCAATCTAGTTTATTTTTAATATTAAGTCCCTAACTGTGGACCTTCAGAAAGTTTGGAAGAGAAAGCCACTTTTATCTTTTAAACTACTATAATTACTTTGCCTTCTGAAAGAAGCCAATACTTAGTAAAAGCAGTAAAGATAGAAAGGGCGATCAAGTGATCAAGGCTGGAAAGTTCATATATGCCAAACAAAGCTATTGTTAACTGTAAAACAGAGATTTAACCAAGCAAAATTGTATCCCATAATTTTGCTTCCAAACCCAACACACATATTGACAATTTCTCAGGCGTTTATGTGGCAAGTCTGACATTGTACCTTAGAACTACTATACATGTTATGCATCTGGAAATTTTTAATAAAAGAAAAATTCTAGCATTGAGAAATTACATCTGTAAAGAAACCAGGGCTTTTTATACTCTTGTATATAGTTTCCTTCCGTGCAGTTATTTAATGCTCTAAATTTCAGCTACTTCTAATAGATACTTTCCTGAATATTGGTTTGATTCTGTAATCAAGCTCTGTGTGAATAATTCTGTGTGTTGGTAGTGAAATTTAAGTTACCGTTTTTGTAATAGTTTTTTTTTTTTTTTTTTTAAGGGCTTGTTTTTATGGCAGTAGGTATCCTTGTCTTGAGCAGTCTGGACTATACTTTCTGTTTTCTATGTGTGAGTGAGCCTATGCCACATGAGATTCACAATGTGTTTTTTTCTTTTAAGTTTTCATCTGCTTTTGAATAGAGAACCTTGTTTCCAGAATTGGTCCTCAAGACGAAATCCCCAGACACAGGGATTTTGCAATCAGTCACATGTATCCACTACACATGTGTATCGTACATCTTTTGGTAGGATTTTCAGTTTTTACACAAGTCTCCTTTTGTTTAATTATAACCATATACCACTTCTCACTGGCATTTTGGACATTCTCACTGTTTTCACAATTATAGGGTGCGAGAGGATTAATAATGCTCATAGAAGTCATGAAAATAAAGATAAACGCAGCAAGCACACCCATGGGCAGATACAAGCTGCCCTTTCAGGCTCTCACTGAATAAGTGTCTTTCTAATTGAAACTGTTGTTGGTGAACAGAGCGGACAGGGTTGTCTTGAGATGTTGCTGTGTATCTATTAAGCTATAAAATGCAGGATCTTCTACTGGTTGGTGGTTATATGTCGTGGAGTCTGTTCCAACTCATACTCCTAAAAAAAACCCGCATTCTTGTCAGGCTACTCTCCTTCCTCTCTTCCCCACCCTTATGTTGTTAAATGCCATAGAGTAATTTCCGACTGTTAGTGACCCATTATAGGGCTTCCCTGGAGCACCTGGAGGGTTGGAACTGTTGACCTTGTGGTTCAAAGTCTAGTGCTGATCCTTCAGCACGACACTGCTGTCAAATCGGCCCCAAGTTCATGGTGACCACTATGTGCAATGGAAGGAGACATTGCCGCCATCTTTCATGACCCCCATGATTGGGTTCAAATTGGATCATTTCAATTCATAAGGTTTTCATTGGCTCATTTTCAGAAATAGTCACTTAGTCTGGAAGTTCCTCTGAAACCTCTTCAGCATCATAGAAACGTTTATGCCAACAGTGATAGATTCGTGATGGCTATGTATGAAGAGCAGTTTACAGCAACCACAATAAAGTCTTGGTTTGGTGCTGTAGGATAAGCGTTACACTGCTGACTACAAGATTGAAGGTTCAAACCCTCTATCTGCTCCTTGGAAATTCTAGACAGGGTTGCTATGAGTCAGAACTGACTCGATGACACTTAACCACAACAATGTTACTGAAAGAGTTTGTGACCCTGCACTTTCGTTTTGGGAAATTAGGCCCAGGGGATTATTTTATTTTTTTCTCTCTTTTTTGGACTTCTGGGGATCCATCCTTACTTATAAAAATAGTCCTTATGAATATCCACTTTAAAATAATTAGAAAAATAAGACATAATAAAATAAGTAAAAGCAGACATAACTGTAACAGATTTTAAAAGGGACCATATTGTGATTTGAAAAGCAGTCTTTGTGAATAAATCAGTTCTGTCCTCATGTTTTCTATTTTCTGGTGCTGCAGGATAAAGCACTAAACTGTAAGGTTAGTTTGAACCACAAGGTTATTGGTTCAAATCCACCAGCCACTCCTATATAGTGATTATATATATGGTCACGGTGAGTCGGAACCTTAACAAAAATATGTATATTTACCAACAGAATAAACACCATGTTTACATCAACTCTAATAATATAGTTGAAAATTTGAGCCATACATCAGAATATTTGTTCTATAATCTACAAAAATATCTCGTGTCTTCCCTTAACAAAGGTTGTAGACTATCTTCCTCAGAAGTAGAACATCCTTGGGGTGCTGGTTAAAGGAATCCTGAGGAACCTTTTCCTTATGGAGTCTAAAAGTGTGGTGTATGGTTGCCTCTGGTGTGGCACCATAGGATAAGCACTCAACCTCAACGTCAATTTGAACTGCAAGGTCAGTATTTCAAACTCATCAGCTGTTCCTTAGAAACGCTTCACCGGGTTGCTATGAGTCAGAGCCAATTCTACAGCACACAACAACAACAACAATGGTTGCCTCTGGAATGTGTGCTGTTGTCTCAGTCAGCCTGGAGTCTCTTTGTGGTACTGAAGGTTGGAAGTTGTAGTCTACCCCACCAGAGGCACCTTGAAAGAAAAGTCTGGTGATCTACTTTGGAAAAATGATCAGCCGCTGAAAACCCGATAGAGCAAGCAGAGTTCTACTCCGACACACAGAAGGTCCTCATGACTTGGAATGAATTAGAAGGCAACTGGTTTTGGATTTGGCTTCAGATGTTTTTTCTTTATATGGTGGTGGTGGTGGTGGTGGTGGTGGTGGTGGTTGTGTGCCTTGGAGTCAGTTCCGACTCATAGCAACCCTGTATAGGGTTTCTGAGGCTGTAAATCTTTATGGGAGCAGAAACAGAAAGCCTCATTTTTCTCCCACGGAACCACTGGTAGTTTCGAACTGCTGACTGTGAAATTAGCAGCCGGACTCATAACTACTACACTAATAGAGCTCTATTCTTTGTATATTTCTATCTAATTCTACCCTATTCATTCACAAGTTGCTGCTTCTGAAACTTATCTTTAGTCCATACTGTTAATGACTTATGTGTCCATTCTTGGTCAGCTACAACTTGATTGTTTTACCTCTCTCCATCTTTACACTACCTACAAACCTTGTTATTTGAACATCACCCCAAACAACTCAGCCCTCATTTACCCAGATGGGTGGGTGCTTTTCTTTTCTCCTGCCTGGCTCAATTGCTGCCCTCTTGTTTGCACAAACACACTCTAGCAGAAGAATGGGTATAGCTAGATAATGGCCCCAGTTGTGTGTTCTAGGAAGAAAGTCTGTCAGAACTGACAAAGTTTAGTAAAATATTGTCATATATTGAGTAGTAACTGAGATGTTGAGCAATATATTGAAACAGTATTGTGGTTGCTGGTTTTGGTAGGGAAATATTTCCTTTCATTCAGAAGCAGATTATGCTTTGGTATTTCTAGGTGGTGATGGCAGTGGTTGTGTGCTGTTGAGTTGGCTCAGACTCATACGGACCCTGTATAGGGTTTCCGAGGCTGTAAATCTTTACAGGGACAGAAAGCCTCATCTTTATCCCATGGAGTGGCAGGCAGATTCAAACTGCTGACCTTTCAGTTAGCAGTCCAAGCCCACCTCATAACCCACTATGCTACCAGGCTCCTATTTCTAGGAAGAGGGGAGAACTAATTTTAAATATTAACTATTTTGGTTGTTGTTAAGTGCCGTTGAGTTGGTCCCAACTCATAGTGGTCCTGTATAGGGTTTCCAAAGAGTGGCTGGTGAGTTTGAACCGCCGACCTTGTGGTTTGAACCAACCTTGCAGTTATTAGTACCTATTATATGAGGGGGCCTTGTGTATAATAGTCTTTTATAAATCGTTTAATTTTAATTCTTAAAATACTTATTCCTGCCTACTATAGGCAAAGTCTTGTGCCATATGCATAATTATTTTTAAAGAATAATTAGGCTGCAAAGTTTTCTTGAAGGAATAATGATGAGAACTAAAAATTATGAAAGTATTGTCTGTAGTCGACTGTATCCAGTTTTAATGAGCTTAAAATTACAATGATAATTGGTATTTGAACTCATAATTCCAGTTCATTTACTTTTCACGATTTTAAAAATAGCAACCTGTTATTAGAGAAGTTGGCATTTGAAGTATAAAAATTTTTTCTCAGAAAATTGAAAAGTTCTCTAATGAGTATTATGATGCTTTGCAGAAATTCTCATGACACATCAATTAGTTCTTTTTTTTTTTCTGAGGATAAATTATCTCTGTCAGTTGTTAGGCCATTTGCAACATTTTTAAACCTCTCCCTAGGCAATTACTTTTAAGGACTCTCATGGCAGTTAATTTTAAAGAGTTTTGCAGGATCTCTTAAATGTTGGTTCAGATTCTGTGGACGTGTGAGTTAAGAGTCTCTGGGTCTTGGCTGGAGTCTCTCGGGTTACAAAGAACAGAAACCTATTTAGGTGGCTTTAATACTAATGCAGGGTTTCTCAACTTTGAGAAACCTGGATTTCAGCAGAATTAGAATGGTTTCTCAGTATCATAGCAACACGCAAACCTCGGCTGAAAACAGGTAGTGGTTACATTGGCTGGGGATCTAATAAGGTGAACTCTGATGTTTTGGGCTGAGTGATTCTTTGTTGTGGGGAGTTGTTCTGCATAGTGTAGGATGTTTAGCATCATCCCTGGCACCTACCCACTAGATACTAGTTGCATTCCTCAGTTGTGATAACCAAAAATATTTCCAGATATTGCCAAACATTCCCTGGCGAGGGTGGAAATGACCCCAGTTGAAAACTATTCTTATAAAGATATTGTTGCTAACTGCTGTACACGTGGTGATTTACTGCTGTTTTCATGGTTACCCCCATACACCACTGAGTGAATGCTGCCCGATCTGGCACCAACCCACTGACCTGTGACCGGTTGGGCTACTGTGATCAAATAGCTGATTTTCAGAAGCAGATCACCAGGTCTTTCTTCTTAGTCTGCCATTGTCTGGAAGTTCTATTGAAACCTGTTTCTAATAAATTTATATCTGAACTCATTAGCTTTATTTTCCATTAATGAACTGGGGAACATATAGTCCAGAAGTCAAATGAGGGTTCTGAAGATGAAAAATCCTCCAGGCCCTGGTGTGGCGCTGTGGGGTAGAGCACTGTATCGAAAAGTCAGTTTGAATCACCAGGTCAGAGGTTCAAACTCACCAGCTGCTCCTTGGAAACCCTATACAGGGTTGCTCTGAGCCAGAACCAACTTGATGGCACTTAACAAGAACAACAACTTTGTCAATACTATCATGGAAATGAGTCCAGAACAGTGTTTTTCACAGTAACAGTTTACCCTAAAACATAGGTTCCAGCCAGACCCTGGAGTTTCTGTTTCTCAAAACTGATGTTGTTGTTGTTAAGTGCTGTCGAGTTAATTCCGACCCATAGTGACCCTGAACAGGGCTTCCAAGTAGCAGCTGGTGGGTTTGAACTGCTGACCTTATGGTTCACAGTCTAGTTCTGGTCCTACAGTACCACACCAGAAGTCTGATGGCTCATAGATAATTACTCAAAAAGAGCCTGAAACCTAAGGCAATGTCTCTGCTAAATTGCTGACTAGGCTGTTGTTTGACTTGAAGGCGACTTTAGGAAACCAGTTTCTGTAAGGTTCAAAGGTCTTGTAAGACAAATGGTCGGGGTGGGTCACCCCAACTCCATGGACCTAGAAATCTGAATTCTAGCCCAATAAGAATGAGATTTCAGCATCGAGCAAACTTCCACTGAAAACAAATGGTGGCTGCATGTGAGGTGAATCAGCTGAGAATCTAACATTGGTCACCTTCATGAAAGGCCAACATTTTGCCACTAATCCATCAAGGCCCACTTTTTAAGGATACCCAGTGAGTAAGGAAAACAGGAGCATTAACTCTGCAAATGGCTCTTCTGGAAGAATGGAAATGCAGAGTGGTCCAAACAATCTGAATGCCTCATTACCTGCCCGTATGGGCTTAAGAATTCTCTCTTTCTACTGATCTTGTCTAGGCCCCCCGTCTCTCTCTCTCCATTGTAGTTGCTGCTGTTGCTTTATGGTCAAGGTGTTGTGTAAATGCTAACTCGTTGTGTTCCTGGTGTCTTTGGGTGGGTTTGAGCTACAAACCTTGAGGCTACTGTTATTGTTAAGTGCCACCGAGTCTGTTCTGACTCATAGCGACCCTGTATAAGGTTTTCCAAGGAGCAGCTGATGAGTTTGAACCACTAACCTTGTGGTCCAGTACATTATGCCACAGCGTCACACTAGTTAAGCACAAACCACTTCCACCATCTATAGCCCTAAATTGCAAAAGTTATGTTGCTACTAATACAGTCTAAAATCATAATGAATTTTGGGCTAGTCCTATATGAGAGGGTTTCAAAAAGTTTGTAGGAAACAGAATTAAAAGATAATGGAATTTTGCCACAAACTTTTTGAAGCCCTCTCATAGTTTTGTTGACAGACATGAGTTTAGCACTAATGAAAAACTCTTATGTATTTTGAACCTGTGTTATTGTTAAGTCCTTTCTTCCTTGCTCTTTCTCATAGTTAAAAAATAAATAATTTTTTGCATGGGGGAATAAGATGAGTTCAAGGCTTTATATTTATTTTCACTAAATTTGTATCTGTTTTTATAGATCACAACTCCAACCTTTTCGTGATTTGTTAGGATTGTGAATATGTGCCTTTCAGTAAATTTCCTACTCTTCTTAGCATCATAAGATTTGGAAATTGGATGAACTGTCTGTGTTAGCCTCTAAGTCTATGAAAAATGCCTTGAGTATGAGAGAGGTGAAAAGGACTTGATGTCTCCCTCTTGGTTTTCCTTGTTTGCCTGCCATTCATCTATTTATCAGCATATTTGGAGTTGTATTTTTTCCACTGATTCTCCATGTAAGTGTTTTTCATGTATTTCAGTACTTCCAACAGTGTTCCTCATTCCTCAGGACAGTATTTCTTTTTTTGTGTTAATAAATGCTCTGAAGAGGTTTTCAAGATCAAATAAATTAGAGGCATGCAGAGTTAAACGGAAACATTCATTTACGGTAGGATTTGTATATTGCGAATCTATAAAAGGGAGAATATAATGCATCATATTTTCTAAACTTATATGGTTATGGAACTTTTTTTCCTTTTAGAAAGACTAGCAAGGCTTAGAGCAAGTTGTTTTGTGGGTGAATACATATTTTCATCCAGGCCAAAATATAGGAAAGGTGTTTAAGGATCTGTAGAACTTTAGCTGAGGTTGCTCAAGATTAATAGGGAAAGTGTTTTCCAGGTTGCAGAATTGGAACTAATGAGTTTGTGTGTAGAAAGGAAGAGGTGGAGGAGAAGGAGAACAAAGCAATATAACTTCATGTAGGACAAAAATCTAAAAGCAAATAACCTAAATGTGTAAAGTGAGTTAGATAATAGAGACAATAAAAGAAGTGTCTTATCGTCAAATTGTAGTAAGATCTAACTAAAAACATTCAACATCATACTTTGCCCAACAAACAAGATTTTGGGTGTTATTAAGTTTGGGAGCCCTGGGGTGGTGCTCTGGGATAAAGCAGTGGACAACAGGTTGGTTTGAACCACAAGATCAACGGTTCAAACTCACCGCTGCTCTTGGAGCTCCTTGGAAACCCTGTACAGGGTTGCTATGAGTCACAACCAACTGGACGGCATTTAACAACAGCAACAACAACAACAATAACAAGGCTAAATTTAATGAGTCCCCTGGTAGTATAGTGGGTTATGTTAGCAGTTTGAATCTACCAGCTACTCCAAGATAGAAAGATAAGACTTTCTGTTTTCATAAACATTTACAGCTTTGGAAACCCAATGTTGGCTATCAATCAGAACTGACTTGATGGCATGCAGCAAGGCTAAACTTTATAATAGGAGATAGCTCTGTGGCGCTGTAGAATAAACATGGGGCTGTTAGCCACAAAGTCGATGGTTCAAACCCACTAGCTGCTCCTCATACAGGGTTACTTTGAGTCAGAATTGACTTGATGGCACTTAACGAAAATGACAACTCTACAGGGAGTATTCACGGGGATACTCCTTTTTGGAGAAAATTTGAATAATAGTGTATATAATTGTTTCTCAGTACAATTATCCTCTATAATGATTGTTGTTTATATTTCTGTGTAACATGTTTTAAAGTATGTAGCCTACTTTTACATTAAGAATAGTATACCTTGCTTTCCTAAAAATATTATCAGCATCCTTTGTTTTGTCAATACTCCAAAAAGTTTTGTTGTTTGTTGTTAAGTGCCGTTGAGTCAGTTCCGACTCATCACCACCCAGTATAGGGTTTCCAAGGAGTGACTGGTGAGTTTGAACTGCCAACCTTGTGGTTTAAATCGACCTTGCATGAACTTATCCTACAGTACCACATCAGAACTCCATCCATTGAGATGGAGAACTATAATAGTGTTCTCTTTTTATGCATGTAAAATTTTTTATTGCTATTATTAATACATTTTCAGTGAATAACCTAGTATATATCATGTGTGCATCTCTGATAATTTTCTCTAAGTTTACTATTTCAAACGTTATGGCCCTTTGTACAGGTCATAATGTATATAGCCCAAATGAATTTTAGAAAGTGGGTAAAAGTGTTGGTTTCATTTCACCTTCACGGCACTGTGGTAAACTCTTGAAAAGGAGTGGCATAACCACATTATCTAGTCTCTGGGTGGCACAAATGCTTTAAGTACTCAACTAATACCCAAAAAGTGGGCAGTCTGAACCTACCCAGAGGCTCCTCAGAAGACAGACCTGATGAGCTGCTTCAGAAAGGTCACAGCTTTGAAAACTCAATTGGAGCAGCTTTCTACACACACGGAGTTGCCGTGAATCAGACCTGACTTGACATCTACTAACAACAATCACTACAAATTATATTTAAATATTTTTAACCGTTCCTGTTTCTATAAATTGGTAAGTAAAATCTGTTCAGAATTCCTTCAAGAGTTTGTTTGATATCCTTCCTTTAGTTCAAATCAGTAATGGTTTAGTGAGCCACCACCTTGATTGTCATTTATTTATTTATTCTCGTTTAGTGAAAACAACCTAATTCCTTTCCACTTCTGGCTTTAGGGTTCTTTTTTTTTTTTTTTTTTACCAGAGAGGAAAGTATATTGCGGTCTTCTTAGTACAAAGAATATTTCAATTAGAATATCATTCTTTTATGTTTTATCCTAAAAGCTTTGATTTTTGTTGTTTTTATTCTTTGGGGAGCTAGATTTAGATATGACCAGAAATCTATCAATATTCTATTGCATATTTTAGAGTAGCTAAAAGGTTGCTTAGTGTGAACTTTAGTTCATGTAAAGAAATGATTTCATTGAGAGATGAACTAGTTGTAGAAATATACTTGAAACAAAAATAAGATTTACTGTGTGTGAATCATTAGTTTCTTTGTTCAGTTGGTTTTCTGCTACCAATAGGATGGCATATTGACATACCCTATCAGTTTATGTAGCACTGTGGGCTAATGTGCTGGACTGCAAAGTCATTTGAGCCACAAGGTTGGTGGTTCAAGCTCACCAGCTGCTCCTTGGAAACCCTATACAGGGTCGCTATGGGTCGGGAATGACTCGACAGCACTTAACAACAACAACAACAACAACCAGTTTAGCTAGGAGAATTCATGATTATGTAATAGCTGGTTATTTGACTGTGATTTAGAAAGGATAGTCACTGTTATAAGAGGAAAAGTATTTTAAAGAAAAAAGTAGAATGATTAGCAAAAGTATTTATCTCCATAAAATAGTTATAATCTTAAAAGCAACAATAATAATATCTCTTGTGACTCTTTGCTTTACTGTTATTCTTTAATAATTAGCTATATATAATATTTTAATTTAACTTAATGTTTTAAAGGAGACCTGGTGGCACCTTGGTTAAGTGCTTGGCTGGTAATTGAAAGGTCAGGGATTCAAATCTACCAACCGCAAGAAAGATGTGGCTATGAAGATTCTAGCCTTGGAAACCTCTTAGACAGTTCTGCTTGTCCTATAGGGTCGCTGTGAGTCAGAATATGCTCTATGGTACACAATAACAACACTCACCACAGCCACAATCTTTTCAACCAGGTTTTGGGAACTAATCAGACTAGTGATCCATTAAGTAACCATTTGAGAACTTGGAAATGGTTTTTCCTGTTCTTGAATGCTATTCAGCTCTCCCTGTGTAAAGTAAGGTCTTGAGTAAACAGCATAGTACAGTCAGATTTCTTTACCTTGGGGTTCCATTAGTAAATTCAACCAACTCTCCCAATAGAAATATTTTTTTGGAAAAATCTCCTAAAAGCAATGAGTTGGTCAAAGTAATCCCTCAAAAGTTAAGAGGGGGGCGTGAAGTGCTATTTATATAGCATTTCTGTTGTATTAGGTATTGTAAGTAATGTAGAGCTGATTTAAAGCATACAGGAGGATATGTGTATGTTATATGCAAATGTTTTGCCATTTTATATAGGGACTTGAACAGCTGTGGATTTTGGTATATGTGGGGGTTCTGGAACCAACCCCTCACAGATATCAAGGGACAGTTGTAGTTAACAACCATTAAGTTGCCCCATATTTTACAGCCAGTTCATATCCACCTGTATGACCTAAAGTTAATTCATAGCCATTTCCTGTATTCTAGTCACTTGGTTGTATTCTGAATAACAACAACAAAAAACTCCAGCTGAATAGTGTCCTGCAAAATTTTAGTTTTAATTGTATATCTTATTCTTTGAAAACTAGTGAGTGATGATGAACATGTAATAATTCACAGTTAGTGTATTTATGAATTTGGAGGAGCCCTTTAGTATACTGTTTTTTATCTTAGTAATTTTTCCATTGACTCTGGTCTGAAGTCTTCTGTGAAAATATGCTCACTTTGAAACTGGGTGTGCACATTGGCGTATAGAGGAACTCTGGGAATCCTAGCTCCCATGTGAGATGGCAAAAATTCCTTACTAGATCCTAGACCTTGCCTCATCTTTGAGAATTCATAGGATTATTAGATTGGGATTTTGTTATTCAAACAGACTGTTCAAATTTGTATCCTTAATTGTTGAATCTTCAGAACTCATTTGAGAGAACAAATTAAAGTAAGAAAGGTACTAGAATGAAGGGAGATGTACGTGTGTACTGATAGCAAAGAACAAAATTATAGGGCATGGCTTATCAACAAAATTAATTAATATACTTGATAAAAGCTTGCCACCATATGTGTGTATGAGAGTATATATATATAT
>NW_006408647.1:3804919-3812752 GCF_000296735.1 Chrysochloris asiatica
CCCAATTCGTAACCACTACGCTACCAGAGCTCCTATTATTTGCTTTTGTATTATTATACTTTTCTAAGTCATAGTTTGTTTCTAATTATGAGAGATATATTTTTTAAAAATCATAAAGATCCTTTCTTACTGACTAAACTCTAAATCTATTACATACCTTGGTCCTTGAGTCTGAAACCTTACAGCAGAAATTGAAATAGAATATTGAACCAACCGTAACAAATTGAAGAATTAGTTTGCTTTCTTTTTTTAAAAAAAAATCTGTCAAGGGAGAGTTCTTCAGGTGAAGTGAATGTCATGTCCAAGGCACCAAATTCTTGATATACAGAATTGAGACTAGATGGTGCCGCATGAGGACAATGTTCCCATTTTAGTGACATCATCACTAGAAGGCATTTTCTCATACTTAGTCAGACTTAACTACTGAGTATAGCATATTTGAAAATTGTAAATTTTCATAGGAAATGCATTTATTACTATTAGGTTGTATCTTTAGTTCTTCAGATTATTGCTGTTGTTAAGTGTCATTGAGTCAGTTGAGACTCCTAGTGACGCTACATACAACAGAAACTGCCCAGTCCTGCACCATCCTCACAATTGTTGCTATGTTTGAACGTGTTGTTACAGCCACTGTGTCAGTCCATCTCCTTGAGAGTATTCCTCTTCTTCATTGACCCTCCCTCTACTTTACCAAATATGATATCCTTCTCCTGGGACTGCTTCCTTCGGTTGACACGTGTAAAGTCTCCTTATTGTTGCTTCTATGGTACATTCTGACTGTACTTCTTCAATATTTAATATAAGGCACATTTAATATTCTTCTCTTATATCATAATCCAAAGAAATCAATTATTCTTTGGTCTTTCCTTTCATTGTTCAGCTTTCATATGCATATGAGGCAATTGAATATACCAGGGCCTAGATTGGAGTCTGATGTGGTGCTGTGGAATCAAGCACTGGATTGCAAGGTCGGTTTGAACCACAAGATCAGTGGTTCAAACTCACAGGCACTCCTTGGAAACCCTGTACAAGGTCGCTGTGAGTCAGAACAGACTCAAAGGCACTTAACAACAAAAACAGATTGCCGTGTTGTTGTTGTTGTTAGATGCCACTGAGTTGACATCGACTCATAGTGACCCTATGCACAACAGAATGAAACACTGCCAGGTCCTGGGCCAACCTCACAATTGTTGCCATGCTTGAGCCCATTGATGCTGCCACTGTGCCAATCCATCTTGCTGAGGGTCTTCCTCTTTTCCTCTGACCCTCCACCGTACCAAACATGATATCCTTCTCCAGTGACTGGTTCCTCCTGACAATATGTCCAAAGTATGAGACACAAACTCTGGCCATCCTGGCCTCCAAGGAGCACTCTGGCTGCACTTCTTCCAACACAGATCTGTTGATTCTTTTGGCAGCCCATGGTATTTTGAAATATTCTCCTCCAACACCATAACTCAAATGCATCAATTCTTCTACGATCTTCCTTATTCATGGTCCAACTTTCACATGCATATGAGGTTTTTGAAAGTACCATGCATGGCTTGGGTCAGTCTCGCCTTAGTCCTAAAGCTGACATCTTTGATCTTCAACACTTTAAAAAGATCTTTTGCAGCAGATTTGCCTAATGCAATAAATTGTTTGATTTCTTGGCTGCTGCTTCTATGAGTGTTGATGGTTGATCCAAGAAAAATGAAGTCTTTGACAACTTCAATCTTTTCTCCATTGATCAGAATGTTAAATACTGGTGAAGGTTTTGTTTTCTTTACATTGAGAAGCAATCCATAACGAAGGCTATGGTCTTTGATCTTCATCAGTAAGTATTTTAAGTCCTCTTCATTTTCAGCAACAGATTGCTCTAGGAACTGTTAAATGGTCGTTTAGCTCTATAAATATAACTTTCATAGGAAAAATATACAAAACATTTCCCAAGGAATTATAGGACTCCTTTAACTAAAAATGAATAATTTAAAGCAATCAGTCTTTTTATGGAACTGCCTAATGTTTCTTATTTAAAACCATTTCAACATACAAAAATATAAATGTTAAGCAGAAGATATAATCTTTTATTGTACACTTATAAAACTACATAATTTCATGCTGTATGATTAGCAGATTGCAGTGAATTCAATATTCTATAGACCATTTTCTGGAGTCCTGGTGTGGCACTGTGAGATAGAGTGCTGGACTGCAAAGTCAGTTTGAACCACAAGATGTGTGGTTCAAACTCATCAGTTGCTCCTTGGAAATCCTACACAGGGTCATTATGGGTTGGAACTGACACAAAGGCACTTAACAACAACAACAACAACAACAGATCACCTCCTAAATTGATGTGCTGATTTGACCTGAGCTTATTAAAATAATAGCACATATCACAGTTCTAGAAATAAATAGCATTTAGATGGAAGTCAAGCTGTAACATAATACTAACAATAGTAATAAAATGTACTAATTGGGTCAGAAGACTAAAATATTGGACTATAAATGCAGTGCAATCAAAGTTATCAGAAGGATTATCAAGGCATTGCCTATTCTTGCAATTTATGTGCTAAACTTTTTAACAAACAATCTCATTTGTTGTTTGATGTGTATGTCAGCACACATTCTATTGGGATAATGTTCTAATTTTACATGCAGGAGAAATTAGTTAAAATTTCCCCTGCTCTTATCCTGCCTCCTGATTTTCAAACAAGCTAGTTACTTGAGATAAATTAATCTGTATTTGTGGCCTTCTGATGGATTTTATACCAGGGATGGGTTTCCTGTGTAGATGAGTACCATGGTCATTAAGGCAACAGAGATCCTAATCCCATTAATGTTTTCAGCCATCTCTTTCAGGAGCTTGGATGGAGTGATGTCAAGGAGAAAGTGAAGGGAAAATGTACAATGCAGTATTAATAGCAGTTCTGTGTCTAGAACAAAGTTGATAGCAGCTCTGTTGTGTGGTACACAGTGTAGCAGAGTGGGCTATGTGTTGGGCTGCTAACTGCAAGGTCAGCAGTTCGAGCCCACTAGCTTCTCTGAGGGAGCAAGAGGAGGCTTTCTGCTCCTGTAAAGATTTGCAGCCTCGGAAACCCTATGTAGTGTTTTCTATGAGTCACAATTGACTCGAGGGCATACAGCAGCAGCGTATAATATTAGAAATGTAAACAAACTAGAGAAGTTACAGAGGCAAAAAATAAGGATGAAAACCTGAAAAAAGAAGAGTGTTTTTAAAGAAAGCATGATGGGAAATTTCTGCTTAGCACAAGAGGGCAGAACTTAGATCATGGGTGGAATTTAACAGGGAACACAGTTCTGTTAAAATAAGGGAGGGTTGTTATTTTTCCTCCTAACAAGAAGTTTGTTTAAAAATTGCTACCTTTTGACGTGTGGTGGGTTCCCTGCATTGGAAGAGTTCTAGAATTGCAGTGGCAACAGCAACAAAGAGAAGAGACTGACTTTGAGTTTAACATTGACAATGAGGTAGGTACCTGCCCAGTGGATTGTGCATTGGGATGAGGGGTAGGCTGAGAGAAAAGAAAAAAGTCACATGACTTCCTGTCAAAGACATTGTAGACCGGCTGTCACCACTTTAGTATCTGGGTGGTGACCAGATAACATCTAGGATCTTTTATAAGTATATATCCCTCCTAAGTGATTGTCTTCTAAAAACACTTTAAAGAGAGAAGCCTAACATTTCACTCTATTCTGAGTTTTGTCTGGGGCTGAATAGAAGTTGTCTTCTATGAATATTTCTTGTGTGAAGAGCGGTGGAGATAGGATCATTAAAACTCTTTGGGAAAATTCCTATTGGCATTAAAGAGCGTTTGTTTCCAAGTGAAGACAGATTCCCTCTCCAAAACTCATTTCTCTTTCCTCAGGCGCCTCTACATATTCTTTAGTTGACTACGTTCACTGTTCTCTATTCTGTGTGATAGGATGTTACAAAGAGGGTTACTCATATCTCTGTCTTGCTTTATGCCTAGATACACTAATCTTTTTGTTAGGACATGACTAGTCATGTCAGACTAAACCCTATGGAACTTCTGGGGGAAAGTGGCTTGAGATGAACTTTTTGTGACAGACATCTCATCAGTTCAAAGCCTGCTTAGTGTCGAAGTTGAAGGAAACTATAGTGGTCTATGAGAAGAGGCTCACAGGGGGTTCCTTTTTCAGGGTAGAAGGACAGATGGTTTTCTTCACTTGAGATCATACAAAATATACAATAGATCCAGCACTTGTTTCCCAACCATGCTTAGGGCATGCCCTCTCCTTGATGGGAACCTACACTTTTTATAGACCCAGTGGGAAGGGACATATTTATTTGTTTCAGCTGTTTTGTTGGTAGGCTAAAAACTGCCCTTTTGTAGAGTGATAAGAGGGGTTTTAGTCAAACATTGGCTTCATAAAGTAGGCCATTGTGTATATATGTACCTTCTGTGTAAAAACTAATTTTATATTTTAAAGGCTATCAAAGGGAAGTTCAACAACCAATAACTCTGGGTCTCAATTATTTGTGGTAAGATACAAGCTATGGTTTTTACTGTGCTAACATATAATGAACAATTTCATAGAGGAAGTCTATCATGTGCCTGTTATATAAGAAGATACATAGTGTACAATATTCCAAGGCAATTTGTATTATAAACATATGTCTGTACCAAGTGGCTTAATATTCATTACACCATTTTAATTTGCTCAATTTAGTACTTATTTTCCAGTTATATAGAAAACATGATTTTTTTTTCATTTTTATAAGGTTCTTGAGTACTTTGTTTAAACTTTCTAAAGAAAATGAGTTTTGCATATTTCTTTGAATTATTAAATTATTTGCTTTGATAAAGATTTATTGGCAAGATAATTTTTAGCCTTTTAAAGTGACTGCTTCTTTCCTCTAGGATATTTGTCATATTATTAACACATTCAGCAATAGCAATACAATATGTTAGATGAGAGAACATTTATTATTTGTTCATTTTATATAATATTCTGCTTTCTGTAGTTGTCTTTTATTCTGTGAAAATGTTTTCTCCATTTGTAAATGAGTCTGAAACTAAAAACAGTAGTTGTTAATTCATTGAAATCTCTAAAACAATTTTTTTTAATTGAATGACATATTTTTCTTTTCATCTCTCTTTGTTGCATCCATTGTATATAGCTTGGAAATTTGAGATGGCAGTAATCTATACACAGAAAATTAGGTGTCTTTAATTGTTGTTGTTAAGTGCTCTCGAGTTGATGCTGACCCATAGCGACCCTGTATAGGGTTTCCAAGGAGCGGCTGGTGAGCTTGAACCACCGACCTTGCAGTTCAAACTACTTTGTAGTCTGATGCATTAGCCCACAGCACCACACCAGGACTCCGTTAATTAGAGAAAAAAAAAAATCGATTCTGAATTGAGTTTGGAATATTTATATTTTTTAAAATGAAAAAAAATAAAACATTTAATTAACAGGAGAATAAAAGATGCTTTGAAAAATCCGAGACGGATTTTTCATGTATGTACAAAGAAAGATGAGGCTTTCTACTCCTGTAAAGATTTACACCCTCGGAAACCCTGTACAGGGTTGCTATGGGTCGGAATTGAATCGATGGCACTTAACAACAACAACAAACAAAGAAAAATAATAAATAATGACGTTAGAGTGTCACTGATGGTGGTGGATGTGTGCTCCGGAGTCGGTTCTGTCTCATACTGACCCTGTATAGAGTTTCCAAGGTTATAAATCTTTATGGGAGCAGAAAGTCTCATTCTTTCTCTTACGGAATGGCTGGTAGTTTTGAACTGCTGACTTTACAGCTACCAGTCCAACTCATAACCCACAACGCTACCTGATTATACATGCTATGAATTCAGAGAAGAGATGATTCAAGTCTGTGTATCTGGTAATACTACTTTCCACTATGTAAATTAAAACTCTCTTTTAAAGATTTTTTTTGTGTGCTTGTTCCTTGTTTATTTAAGTAATTCCTTCCATTTTATTTTACTTAAAAGTTGTGATAAAAATATACATAAGACATTGGCTAATTCAGTTATTTTTGCATGGGTAATTCAGTGACATGCATTATATTCATCATGTGGTACAACCATTACTATCCTTTTTTTGAATTACTGCCCCACCACTAACAGAAACTCAGTGTCCCATAAAGCTTATACTTATTTTGATAGTGTTTTATAGTTTAGAATTAACCTTACGTTAATTAATTGATTTGTTTCTTGTTGTAATCAGGGAGGCAGACATGACATGCATATAAGAACAATGAGATCCAGAGGTAATCAATTTCACTTATGCGGGATGGTAGTGTCAGCCTTGTCTTTTCCTACATAGGAGGATGGGCTTTTCTGCTGATGCATAGAGTGATTATTATTCTTAAAATAGGACTGCTGATAAACTGAGAAAGATGGCCTTTTGTACTTTTGATAATATTGCAAACCATTGGGTCAAACATAATTGCTTTAAACCAAGTAATTATGTCTATTCAGAAGTAATTATCATATGTGGACATATTATCTTGACAAGTTGGCATTTTATTATCTTCTGGAAAGCAGGAATTGTAAAGGTTACACTAATTTCCTGCATATTAATAATTATTCAACAGTCCAATTTGGTGATATAGTTCAGTGCAAACTTGGTCCTTCTTTAAGGCTTTATGTGGCACTTGGCTAATAAGCTAAATAAAAAAATTTCAATTATTAGTTTAATAAAACATTTGGAATTTACTTCTTATAGAATTGATCAATTTTTAGTTAAAAATCTCAGTGCCTTTTATTGGGATACTTCTAGTAAGTAATTCAGACGATTACTATAATCTTTGTTTGTATAAATGAAGACTCTGGTGAGTATAAGGTATTTTAGTGAGCCTGTGTATAGAGAGGGTTACAAAGAATGTTAACACCTCTTGAATCTGATCTCTCTCTATCCCCTATGTAACCAACATAGTTCAGACTCTTCTCCTCCAGTTAATTCTCCACAGAGAGTATACTTGTGACATTCCTAAAATGCAAAGTTAAAATCATGCTCAAAAACCTCATTGTTCTTAGGTTACAGCCCAAGTTGATATCAACCTACATTTTCAGTTCCATGACATCATTGTTGTTGTGAGGTGCTGTCATGTCAATTCCAACTTTTAAGGACTCTAAGCACAACAGAACATGATACTGCTGGATCTTGCTCCACTCTCACAATTGTTATTATGTTGGAGCCCATTACTGCTGCCACTGTGCCCCTTAGATATGCTGTTCCTACTTTGTTTCTTTGCCTGGCCTCCTCAGCCTGGAGTGTTCTCCACTTTCTTACTCTCCCTAGCATATGCCTGCCCAGTTTTCAAGACACACTAAAATGTTCAGATGATAAATTCCTCCTTAAATCTTCTAGGAAGAGTTAGAGGTTCTTTAAGCGCTTGATGCATGTATTAATCTAAAAGTAATAACACTTTGCATCTTGAATTATTTATTCCTGGAGTGTCTAGCTTGACACAATGCCTCACTCATGTACATACTCAATATCCGTGTTATGGATAATGCCTAAGTTGGGCAATAAAACAAATATCAATAAACACATATTCCAAAGTAGATTATATGGTAGTGGTGATGATTATTAGGTGGAGGTTCGGAGGGTTTATAGCTGGGGAATTTGCAGGAGAATACAGAAATTCATTATTTTCTGGATCAAGACACTCAGCTCTTCCAGGAGCCGACATCTTGGGAAAGCTTATCTTGATTGTACCAGGATTGATAGGATTAGGAGAGAACATCTTGATTGTATCTTGAGTATATCTTATATATATCTTGATTATGTCAGGATTGATAGGATTATACCGGGATTGATAGGATTAGGAGAGAACAT
>NW_006408647.1:3818881-3830369 GCF_000296735.1 Chrysochloris asiatica
GTGGCACCTAACAACAAACATTAATAATCTAGAAAGTCTAATTTTGGAGAAAGGGACTTTTGGTTTTAGAATGCTTGAAGTTTTACTGCTTAAGAAATAAGCTTGATACTGACATTCTTTCTTCAAATCACCCCAATGTGTTACAGTCACTCAATCTTTGGCTGATTATTTCTAGAGAATAATTGTAACTTGTCCACTTCTTCAGCTGCTCAGACAGAGCTCTTCAAGCCAATCATAAAAACAATAGCTGGCAGTCATTATACTGAGTGCCAAGCATTGTTTTAAGTCTTTTTTCTCATATCTCTGTTAATCCTCACAACAACCTGTTATCCCAATTTACAGATAAGATAAATGAGACCCAGAGGTTAAGTAACTTTGTATATTATGTACCTGTTAAGTGATGGATGTTAGCCTTGTCTTATTCCAGAGACCAAACTTAATCCAAACTGTTACCCCCAATAGTAGTATCGTGGTTATGAATCGGGCTGTGAACTGCAAGGTCAGCAGTTCGAAACTACCTGCTGTTCCGCGGGAGAAAGATGAGGCTATCTGTTCCCATAAAGATTTACAGCCTCGGAAACCCTGTGCAGGGTCACTGTGAGTCTGAACCAACTTCACAGCATGCAGCAGCACCAGTGATATGAAGGAGTCCTGGTGTGGCACTGTGGGTTAATGCACTGGAATGCTAAGTCGTTAGAAACCCTAATAGGATCGCTATGGGTCAGTACCAACTTAAGAGCAGTTAACAGCAATAGTGATATATATGTTACACATGGCCACAACATTGCTGTTCTAGAGAAAACAATCTGATATTCTTGTTGTTATCTTTAGCTTTTTATAAAGTCAAATGACTTAAAAGCACAAACAATTTCTCCTTTAATATATAATACATCAAGAAATATATGTAAGAATAGGTCTTTATGGACTTAATATTATTAGGTTTATTTTAATGAAAAGGTATACAAAAATTACACTACTAATTGAAGACAAGTTTTTAAAAGAAAGAATTGTCAATTTGTTTAAAACTATCAGTGGTGTTTAAACTGTCTTTGGTCTTCAACTCCGAGTATTTATTGCAGATATAATTGTTCGACTAAAGCTTTAGCCCTTGGTAAATGCTGTGGAGTGTTTCAGTTCTGTAACTTTAATAGATAGGTTAATGGATTAGACTAGGAGAGTTGAACCAATATAGCTCATGGTTGCCTGAAAACTTGAGGATTTTCTAATTAAATACTGATGATCAGTGAACTATGCTGAGCTTACTAAATCATGACTTTTTCCATCTTGGTGACATAGTTAAAATTGGAAATGTCAAAAATGTCTGAGCAGAGTATGATTTATGGACTTGGATCTGCATTTAATTTCAATTTTCTTTATAAAAAAAAGGCATTATAAATAGATTAACTAGAAATTATGATGTACACCTATTAACCATTCTTTTAGCCTTGCTGTTTTTCTAAGTTGCAAAACATTTTCATCCACAAATGTGACGTTGGTTTTTATAAAATAGGAAAAAAAATTAATTAATGACCTATCATCAGAGGCAGAACTACATGATTCTAAATCACCAAACCCAGAACTCATCAGTAGGAATGACTGGAATTGCTGAAGATGCTTGGGAACCTGGTGGAGCCAAAATACCACTTAATGGATTTTATTTGAAATTTTAGAAAGAGTTGATTAGTAAGCCTGAACACCTCAAATTCAAAATGTGCCCGACTGAATTTACTTTGTCTTTCACCCCCACCTAAGTTGTCTTTCCCTCCTTCCCTCACCATTGAATAGTGTTCATTATCCAAACCAAACACTTGGGAACTATCTTTGACTTCCTTTGTACCACCCACAATTTTTTATTCATCAAGTCCTATCTATTTGATTCTTAAATACCTTGAGATTGACCACTTGTCTGTTCTGCTTCTGCTACTACTGTAATCTTGTCCTTCAATGTACAAGTGTGAGTCACTGAATAGCTATTTGTACAATGCATGCCCTCATATGTTTCCATGGTCCCGTCGGTTTGTTTTTTTAATGGGACAGTATCTCTCCTGTTCTTTATCATTCACCCATAATGATTTTTTTTTTTTTCAAACCAAAGGTCTCACATATTTATTAGCCAACCTTTTTAAATGCAGAAGCATAAAAATAAAGGAAGAAACCAGGAGTTTTGCAAAACATGTTCAGTTGATCAAATCTTGTTAATATTGAACTTGCTATGGTAGGAGGATAGGACCTGGGTCTATTATGTGCTGCGTCCATCACGTTTGCAACTCCTTAGAGAACTAGCTTGGTTCTTCTTCTCCAGTGTCTTCTCTTGGAGTTGTATCTGATTTTATTACCAGTTTTCATTTGAATCTATTAGGGAATGGGACGATTCTGCTTTTGTTTCTTGGCCGGGAATCTCTAGATCCTGAAAGTCTTATGAGAAGATACAGTGAAGATGGAACGTAGCAGCAGTCACACGATGGTAAAGAAAGGAAGAGCTAATGATTTTAATGGACTCCCGATGTGGCACAGTAGGATCAGCACTGAACTTTGAACTACAGTAAGGTAGACAGTTCAAACCCCCCAGCTGCTCCTTGGAAACTCTATATAGGATCATTATGAGTCGGGACTGACTTGATGGCACTTAACAACAACAACAACGATTTTGAAAACAACAAGCTCCGACTATTATAGCACTGGATCATGGTATGATACAGGCAGTTGAGGCACAGGACATGCCTTTCAGTGTGGCCTCTCGGGCTTTGTCTGGTAGGCAGGCAGGTGGTAGTGGCAGCGGTGGTGGCAGCAGCTGGTTGTGGGTCTTGGGTTGCTCCAGCTGCAAAGAAAGGCCAAACAGTAGGTGGGGCAGGAAGAAGACAAAAAGGGAGATCCAGCTGAGTTCTCTTACTGTGTTCTGAGAGAAGAAATAGGTGTCAGTGATAATTTAGAGGTTGTTTTTTTTTTTTTAACCTAGGTTAAATGATGATTTTTTTAAAACAAATAATCATCAATCTGCCCTTATATTTGACCAACTTCCTAAAGCTTGACATTATCAACCCACATTCTTTTTTAAGTTCTTTTTTCTTTTTCATGTCAGTGACCATGGTTAAATCTTGATTCTCTTCTTACCTGTTTCCTTCTTCAGAGTTCGTTTCCATACTTCATTGACTTCCATCTCCGTCTGGGACTCCATTATTTATTTTTTTTACATACCACTTTATTGTAAGGTTTTTATATGAAGTCTTGGTGTGGCACTGCAGGATAATGCAGTGGACCCCATGGTCCATTTGAACCTCAAGGTTGGCAGTTCAAACTCACCAGCCGCTCCTCGGAAATCCTACACAAAGTCTCTATGAGTTGGAACTGACCTGACAGCACTTAACAACAACAAAATATTCCGTCCAGTTGACTTTAATCTGAATGCAACACAGTCTAATGGAGAGAAACAAATCCGGTCCCAAATCCTGCTGACCATGCTATTAGTTTTAGAGCAACAATGCTTCCATCTTAATTTTCTATCTACAAATGAAAACAATGCGTACCCTATGGAGTTATTTAGGAGCCTGGTAGCAAGATCAATAGTTTGAATCTTCCAGTTGCTCTGAAGGAGAAAGATGGGACTTTCTGTTCTCATAAAGATTTACAGCCTCAGAAACCCCATACAAGGTTGCTGTGGTTTGGAACCACCTTGACTGCACACAGCCACCATCACCACCACTAGGGAGTTATTGTGAGCGCTCAAGAAGCCTAGGGAAAAGGCCCAAGTCACCATAAGACCTCCACAAGCTTTACTTGCTCCTTTATTTTTCCTTCTATCCAAATATTTCCCTTTAGTTCAAGTTGCTTCCTTGGTGGGGATTCTTCTTTCAGTAAGAGGAATAGTCATGATTATCTTTTGCTGGCCAGATGTTAAACTGTATATTATCAACTTTCATAGATAAATAGTACAATGATCATCTCTCTGCTTTAAACATGGAATGAGTTAATATCCTAAAAATATAAGATATGAACTACAAAGAGATGTAATAATAAACTGGCTTTATGTGAAATTATATTTCAGACTTGGGGTGAAAATTTATCTTCAAATTGAATTCTTAAGTGCAGCATGAAGACAGGTTGTGGGAACATGATATATGAAATATAAAAATTTCCAAACCCCTTACATATCCAGACATTTTTATTTGTACAGATGTTATGAATGATATAATGATTGATTTTTTTTATGTAGCAATTAAAGCAGGAATTTCATTAGGTTAAACAGATGCTATTGTGAAGGGAATTGATCTCAGCAAAATACTGACTTATCAGGAATGATAGAAACCACCTTTTCTGTTGGTAGGCAAGTCTAGATAAAATTGCCAAGTAGACCTTGTCAGTGTGGTCAGGTTGGCTAAGTTCTGGTTGTTCAGGGATTTGTAAATGATCCACAGTAGACGTTTTCTCTTCAATGAGCTCTTGACGTGCTCTATTCTAAATCTCAGTTGTGACTTCTCTGTTGCCACTTAAGGTACTCTAAAATTTAATTTAATTTACTAAGAGTCCCAGCACTGGACTGTGAACCACAAGGTTGGCAGTTTAGACCTATACAGGGTCACTATGAGTCGGAACTGACTTGATGGCACTCAACAACACCACATATAAGAAGAATATAATAGAAACTTTAATGGGTCCCAAATTCAAAGCTGCTGGTTTAGTGTGAGTTTTTCAAACTCAAAGCAAGAGTTGCATGTGAGTAGTAGAGTTAAAGGAATCCTGGTGGTGTAGTGGGGTTATGTATTGGTCTGCTAACCGCAAGGTCAGCAGTTCAAATCCACCAGCTGCTCCGAGGAAGAAAGATGATGCTTTCTGTACCTGTAAAGATTTACAGCCTCAGAAACGCTATATAGGCTCACTACTTGTTGGAATCTACTGGACAGCAAACAGCAACAGCAGTAGTACAGTTAGTTACAGCCTCTTCTTGCACAGTCCACGTTTTGATGACTTTCCCTCATCTTTATATGAACTCATGAGTTTCTTAGAATGTATAACAGATGCAGTATTCATTGTGAGGTAAATATATATGAGATTGTCAGAAAATATCTCTATTTTGAAGTTACTAAGTGTTTTAATGGGAGGAATTTATTTTTTGTTACTATTTTGAGTCTTTGAAATCAACTTCTCACCTCTTCTTTCATTTTTTTTTGTGTGTGTGTGTGATGAGGGGGAACCAGAAAAAGGTAAAGAGGTTTTAAAAACAGTCTTGCACATAATAATAAATATTATTTGAATGAATGAGTGAGCAGGGGTCTCATGTGGGAGAGAGGTACAGTGGAGGGGAGAAAAGTGAAGGCACGTAAGAATTCTCTAGGTAGTCTTTCCAACCACAAATATCCACCCCCTGCCCCATTCTGAGACACAGCCTGGGAGAGAACTACTGCTGGAAAGTACCCAAACCACGAGGCCTTTGAGCTTTGTACCACATTTTCAACTTCAGTGGGGTCTGCTTGTTTTAGCAATGTGGCACTTTTTAAGTTTTATGATTTAAGTTTTATTTTAAATTAATTTAGAGTATAAGCTGAAGTTACCCTCAAAATATATGAGTATAAATAATATAATGATGCTTTTTAGGAGCAAAATGATTTTTCATAATGGATAAAGCAACTTAGAAATCACAGAAGTCATATTCTTCTTGTCCCTAGGGACAGAACTTTTCCATCAAGCAAAAATTTCATTGAGAAGAGGAATTTTTCCCACCCAAACAGGATACTTACGTATCTTTCTAATCGTTCAATTCTCAGATTTCACTTCTTAGAGAATGATAGCATTTTCTTTGCCCATTGATTCAAATTCATCCTGTTTGAAAAAGTACTAATATGAAGAAGCTTCAAAAAGTTCAGGGGAAAATTCCATTATCTCTTAATTCCATTTAACCTCCAACTTTTTGAAGCCCCCTCATACAAGTACAAGGCAGAGTTTGTTAGCCTTGCATTTATTAGTACTTTTTGAAACTAAGGTAAATCTGTGGAAACATCTAGCACAGCGCCAACTAGAAGCCCAACAAATGTGAGTTTTCTCTCTGTCTTTTTTTTTCAAGGAATATGTAGAGACATACAGATTCACTTTAAGCAATTCTTATGTTTATAGGCTTGAAAACACTGCCAAAAACCCCTGAAAAATCCCTCTGTTGGGTATTATGTCTCATTTTCAGGCATACTGATCAAAGCATAGTAACAGGCAATCTTATTAAAGGAATTTATCCAATTCAATTGAATTTAATCTACATTTATTCACTATCTACTACATGCAAGGCACTTGTAAAGGCATTGTGGGGCCTAGAAAAGTAAGTAAAACATTTTTCTGTGTTCAAAGAGTTTACAATCCAGGACTGGTAAAAACGAGGGAAGGCATATGTTACATGTGGGAACGCACACACACACACACACACACACATACATATCTGTATGTAAATATAAAGCAAAATGTTTGGGGTTCAGACCCACCTAGTAACTCCATGTGAGAAAGACCTGAGGGTCTGCTTCTGTGAAGATTGGTTGGTTGGTTGGTTATGTGCCATGGAGTTGGTTCTGACTCATAGCAACCCTGTATAGGGTTTCCGAGGCTGTATATGTTTATGGGAGCAGAAAGCCTCATCGTTCTCCCACAGAACAGCTGGTAGTTTCGAATTGCTGACCTTAAGGTTCGCAGCCTGATTCGTAACCACTGCATTACCAGAGCTCCTTCTGTGAAGATTACAGCCTAGGAAACTCTATGGGGCAGTTCTACTCTCACATGGAGTTGTCATAAGTCAAAATTGCTTTGACGGCACTAACAACAATGATGGGGTCCTGGTATGGCACTGTAAGATCAGCACTGGACTGCTAACGGCAAGGTCAGTAGTTCAAACCCAGCAGCCACTCCTTGGAAACCCTATACAGGGTCACGGTGAGTCAGAACTGACTTAACAGCACTTAACAACAACAACGATACCATCCACATTTATAAGAGAACTAGATAGCTGCTGTCGAGTCGAGTCGACTCTGACATGCGGTGACCCTGCGTACAACATACTGAAACATGGCCTCATTCTGTGCCATCTCACAATTGCCAGCACGCTCAAGTGAATTCTTATCACGCTTGTGCCAGGTCATCTCCTTGAGAGTCTCCCTTACCCCCGCTGGCCCTCTACTTCACCAAACACAATGGCCTTCTCCAAAAATTTACCTTAATCTGGAAGCCCTTCTGAAATCTGCCCACCATGGATGACCCTGCTAATCTATGAAATATCTGTGGCATAACTTCTAGATCAGTGCAACACACAAGCCACCATAGTTCAGCAAATCAGTAAGGTGACTGGTGGATATGTCTATATAACTGTATACACATATAAACGGAGCCCTGGTGTGGTGCTGTAGGATAAGCACTGTACCACAAGGTCAGTTTGAACTGCAAGGTCAGTGGTTCAAACTCACCAGCCGCTCCTTGGAAACCCAATACAGAGTCTCCATGAGTTGGAACCAACTCAATGGCACATAACAACAACAACACACACATATATATATGTTGTTTATTGCCATCAAAGTGATTTTGACTCATATTAACCCTGTGTAGTGTTTCCGAGGAGTGACTGATGGAATTGAACTATAGACTCCACAGTTAGTAGTCCAGTGCTTATCCTACGACACTACACCAGGGCTCCACATGTGTATATAACACCCTGTCATTACCATTATGCAAAGACAGACCACAGCAGACTGCCCAATAGTCTCTCTGCCACTATGGCTTTGTGACCCTGGATAAATTATTTAACCTCTTAGCCTCAGTTGGTAATAATAATAACAATAATATTCTACTTTCCTCATAAGATTGTTTTGGGGATCAAATTGAATAATGGTAATAAAAGCACAATTGAACTGTAACTCCCCTTATAAATATTAATTATAATAATGTGAGAAAAAAGTAAAATACATCATGTTTTCTTAAGTCTCTGTACTGGCATAAAATCAGCAGTAGAACTCACCATTGGTGAGATTCATGAAGGCTTTTGGTTTCTTTCCTCTTTAAGAATAAATAATTTTTTATTTAAAAAACAGCAAAAAACTTATAAAATGATGACGTTATTTTCTGAAGCTTATTTGTTATTATTTGGTGTTTCTCAAGGGGTGTATTTTAGAGAACAAAAAATTAGCTCTTTTGAGTAGAAATTAGAAAAGCGCAAACATTTAAGAATTATTTTTAAACTAGTAGGTTTATCTCCCTAAAAATGTATTGCACCGTTAGGTGTTTATTTTGATTCAGTCACTAGTTTCCTGTAATCTATATTGTTGTTGTTGCTATTAAGTGCCACAGAGCTGGTTCCAACTCATAGCAACTATATAGAGTTTCCAAGGAGTGTCAGGTGAGTTTGAGCTGTTGACCTTGCGGTTAGCAGGGTTCAGTGCTTATCTTACTCCCATAATCTATATTGTTGTTGTTGTTAAGTGCTGTCCACCCATAACGACCCTGTGTGTAGGGTTTCTGAGGAGTGACTGTTGAGCTTCAACAGCCGATCTTGCAGTTCAAACCAACTTTGCAGTCCAGTGCATTAACCCACAGTGCCACACGAGGACTCCATAATCTATATAGACAGCTATTACTGTCTCATTTTACAGAAAACCTGTCAGACAGGTATAATCTGAGTTTTGAGGAAAGGGAACAGACCCTGGAATGATAAATGACTTGTCCCATGTCATAATGCTCATTGATGCCAGCAGGTCTTCAAACTCCTGCCTCATTATTCTTTCCACTATATCATACCCCCTGTACTAAAGAACCCTGGTGGTGCTGTGTGTTAGGTGTTGGGCTGCTAGCTACAAGGCGGGCAGTTCAAACCTATCAGTCTCTCTGAAGGAGAAAGATGAGGTTATCTGCTCCCATGAGACAACCTGTAAGTCATGAATCTGCTTGATGGCAGTGGTTTTGGTCTTTTTGGTACTTTTGTGGTTGTTGTTAAGTGCCGTTGAGTCAGTTCTAACTCATAGTGACCCTGTATAGGGTTTCCAAGGAGTGGCTGGTGAGTTTGAACTATCGACCTTATGGTTCAAGTCAATCTTGTGGTCTGTACCAGGACTGGTGCTACTACTGGATTTCAATTACCTTTGCTAAAAAAAGAAAAGAAAAAAAAAACCTCAAAAAGTTGCCATTGAGTCATTTCCTACTATTGGTGCCCTCATTTGTGTTAAGGTAGAGCTGTCCTCCATAGAGTTTTCAATAGCTGAGTTTTCAGAGATTGCTAGACCTTTTGTAAGAGGCACCTCCAGCTGGTCTTGAACCACCAACCTTTTAGTTGACAGCCTCAAATGCTTTAATCATTTGAACCATCCATGGAGAAAGCAAACACAAAAACCTTAGAGCCCAGTTCTGACCTCTGTCTGCCCCATGTGGCTTTTAATTCCCATCTAGCTTTTACTAGTGGCTGGTATAACCCATAATGTCCTCAGTATATCCAAAATTATGGGTTCTTTCATTAGATTAGAGCATTTGAAGGAAACTAACACATAGGGTCAGGATTGGAGGGAGACTCATTAACAATCTGCCATATGCAGATGATACAACCTTGCTTGCTGAATGCAGAGGACTTAAAAGACTTACTGATGAAGATCAAAGACTACAGCCTTCGGTATGGGTTGCACCTCAGTATAAAGAAAACAAAAACACTCACCATTGGACCAGTAAATAACATCAAGATAAATGGAGACAAGATTGAAGTTGTCAAAGACTTCATTTTGCTTGGCTCCACCATCAGCACTCATGGAAGCATCAGTCAAGAAATCAAACACATTAGGCAAATCTGTTGCACAAGACCCCTTTAAAGTGTTCAAGCGCAAAAATGTCAGTTTGAGGACTGAGGTGTGACTCAAGCCATGGTATTTTCTATAACCTAATTTACATGTGAAAGTGGGACAGTGAATAATGAAGACTGTAGAAGATTTGATGCATTTGAGTTGTGGTGTCAGAGGAGAATGTTAAAAGTACCATAGGCTGTGAAAACAACAAAACCGTCTATGTTGAAAGAAGTACAGCTTGAATGCTCCTTAGAAACTGATGGGCAGACTTTATCTCTCATACGTCAGACGTATTATAAGGAAGGACCAGTTTCTGGAGAAGGACATCATGCTTGGTAAAATGGAGGGTCAGCAAAAAAGAAGAGGAAGACTGTCAATGAAATGGATTGGCAAAGTGTCAGTTGTACAGTGATGCAAGTACTGGGCTCAAGCATGGCAATGATTGTGAGGTTGGCGCAGGACTGGGCAGTGTTTCATTCTGTTGTGCATAGGGTCGCTATGAGTCACAACAGCTAAAACACATAGGGTCATCATAAATTGGAATCAGCTTGATGACAGTTGGCAAGCATGACTCACCAAAATATATGAATTATAGATTATTTATAAATAAGTATAACTTCAGAAAATACTTCAAGTGCATACAGTAATCCAGTTTCCTTGTTTGCTGGGCTTACTTTACTGTATATATGACTAAAGTATATGTAAATTAATATTAAAAATTTTTTTAAATAGCCTGCTTAGTAGGTTTAAATAATATTTTTGTTCCTTTTTAGTTAGCATATTTCTTTCACAGAGTCATTAATGGTGGAGTTTAATTCTATTTTACATCAAAGATTGACAAATTCAGTATTACTAGTGTCAGAATTGTTAACTGTCTTGCATTCAAGTATAAACTTTTTTTTTTTTTGTCAATCCTCTTAAATTTTAAAATTATTTTTCACTGTTGACAATAAGAGTGTTTCCCTCTCAAGCATCTAATCTGTGTAGGGCCAAGATGGACTGTCTGGTAGTTAAAGCATATATTTATTATTCAAAAAACTGCATTGTTTTCTGGAAAATTTAAAGATCGTGGAAATATTAAGATCACATGAATCTTGGCTTATAGGTATTTATAGTCTATTAGAAGATGACACATAAATTATTACAACATGGAATTACTACACTTCATGAAACAGCTTTATCTAGAGTGCTATGAAATTTAAAGAAAAGTGTAGTTACTTTATTCTGAATAGACTCAGAGAAGCCTTCCTAGAGGAGCTGGCATTTGAGCTGGGCTCTTCCAGGCTTCCGGAGTACTGGTAGAGGAAGGTTTAAGACCTTGGCTGCTAACTGACAGGTATGTTGGTTTGAACCCACCAGCCACTCCAGGGGAGAAAGATGAGGGAGTCTGCTTCTGTAAAGACTACAGCCTTGGAAACCCTATGGGACGGTCAGTTCTACTATGTCCAGTATGGTCACTATGGGTCAGAATCTACTCGAGGGTAGTGATTTTCATTTTCCTAAAAGGTTAGACTGGATTTGAAAATAAAGAAGTAATTTTGTACAGTTCCTACCATGTATCTGAATTAGTTATGGCAGTTAAAATATTTAGTCTTAGAATATCTTCAATAGATATATATTGAACCATACCGTTAAGTGTTTGTATGCCACTAGCCAACTTATTTGAATGCTGCTAAGGAGCTCTGGTAGCGTAGTGGTTACGAATC
>NW_006408647.1:3831284-3851103 GCF_000296735.1 Chrysochloris asiatica
GAGCAGAAAGCCTCATCTTTCTCCCGCGGAACAGCTGGTAGTTTCGAACTGCTGACCTTAAGGTTCGCAGCCTGATTCGTAACCACTACGCTACCAGAGCTCCTCTAGACTAATCATAACTCTAAACAAACTAGATGAAGAAGAAAACGTTTCAAGTCACTCTGGAGAAGGACCAGAAAATAATAATAATTGTAATATGGTGGTGGAGGTTAATGTTGTCTAGTCAGTTCCAACTCCTAGCAACCCTGCATAGGGTTTTTGAGGAGTGACTGGTGAGTTTGAACTGCCAACCTTGCAGTTCAAACTGCCCTTGGGGTCCAGCGCCACACCAGGACTCCAGGAATTAGAATAACAATTCATTTAGTTAGGACATTGTAGAAGGTAAGACTTTCTCACTTATTATCTTGATTGTGGAACAATATGGCCTTTTCTCAGTTTGTATTCTTTTTAATCCTCTTGATCATTTGACTCTGTTGAGTATCCTTGCTTCTGAAAACTGTTTTGCCCCTTGCCATTCATGACAACCAACTCTCTTGGTTCTCTTACTTCTGTCATCTCTTTGTTCTGCTGGCTAAAAGTACCCCATGGTTTTTCACTTGAATCTTGTCTTATGTTTTTATATCCTTTCTCTTGATGTCATCTACTTAGATGAATTCCATACCTGTAATTTCAGTTCGGATCTTTGGCATTGTAGCCACATGTGTATAACTACCTGGTGGTCATCTCCAATTAGATGCACTGATTTTATCTCAAACTTAACATGCCCCAAACTAACTTCACTTGCTAAACCTGCTACTTATGTGGGCCATTTTTGTTCCTGATATGACCATCTTGCATGTATTATTTGTCTTAAAGCTGTAACAATTGAATCTAAACAATATTACTAGCGCCACTTGCCATTGAGTTGCCTGGGACTTAAAAGTGTTCCTGTACATGTCTGAGTAGACCTGTGTTCCATGAAATTTCCAATGAGTGCAGAGTGTTCCATAATCAGCTTCCTTCTCTTTGTCAGGCTCATCTCTGTATCTTCTTTTCCCTGTACCGTATATTCTAGTTCATCTGGAACACTTTTTATTCCTGAAATCCACAAGCACCAAACAAACCTTTTAATTTGATGTCTTTGTTTGTATTTTTCTATTTATTTTCAACTTTTAGAGTCTGGTTTAGATGCAAGTCTCCCTAAGTAGAAATAATTTCTTCCTCATATGAACCTTTAGAGGTCTGATTGTGTTTTTCTTCAGTGATAATTATTGCAATTGGCCTTCCGGTCATACATTCACATATATATATATGTATATACATGTGCACACTTTTCCATGTAAGATTGTTGAAGGTAGGATTCATATTTGGTTTCTTCATATATCACTTAAGAAGCCCAGACCAGAGGCCTTCTTCTAGACAAGTTAACAAGCTTGTAAAAGGAATAAACAAATTAATAAGGATGTACAACAGAAAGAGAACAGATGGGAGAAAGACTAGAATAATAGTGTCACTTCTACAGAAGAATTAAATTGGACGACACTTGAACCCTGAACTATTTATACACTCTTGAGACCTATTAATTGAGTGTTTACTCTTAATTATTTTGATCTTGCTACAGTTAAAAATAGTGAAGCATTGGTGGTTGAATTGTAGAATTTTTGCCTTCCACATGACACATGAGACATGAGCCTCATGTGAAGCCTATCTGTCAGCGGAGACTTGTGCGTTATGATGCTGAACAGGTTTCATTGGCACTTCCAGGCTAAGATGGACTAGGGGGAAAGACTTATGAAAATCAGCCAGTGAAAATGCTGTGGATCACTGTGGTCTGATCCATCACAGGCTATGAGGATGGCACAGGGCTGGGAGCATTTTTGTTCCATTGTGAATAGGGTCTTCATGAATTGGGCTCAACAGCCACGCCTCAGAAGCCCTATACTGGGTCGCTATGGGTCAGAACCGACTCGACCGCACTTAACAACATATATACATGTATATGTGTGTGTGTATAGTGAAGTAATAATTATAATAAACATGTTACAGTGGTTCATACAGTAGTCCTCAACTAATTTCTGAGAAAACAAGGATGCTTTTTAATGGGATGGGGTACTCATCCATCCTCAGTTAGAATACCATTCACTTTCTTACATGGTTTGAACATCCAATTATCAGAAATTCTGCAGGTTTACAGCTGGAACTAGTAGTTCTTTGGTTTTCTCATAATCCTTACTGTATAGACTAATCATTTTCATTTAATAACTATGCTTGTTTTAAAATTAAGATATTGGTGTTTACATGCAGTACCCTAAGGACAATTTGAATTTTGACCTTTGCAATTGTCACTGTTTTGAAGTGCTACTTCTGGGTACCATTAGGGAATTGAAAATATCTGCTATGATAATGCCTTTCTACATGTTTAAAAAATGATTTCCTGCTCCTTTGAACGCCTTTATTTCTTAGAGTATTTATGTTTCCCCAGCAATTTTTGTTGTTGTTATTTAGTTAAGAAATCCATTAGAGGGCCATTTGCCAACATCTGGCAGCAGTGTGTAGACCCAGGCTCTGCATACATCCCCTTCCCACTGGGGAGGTCTCTTGCTCTTTCTTCATCAGCACACGCCAAACCCTAATTCTCAGGAGAATCCCCATCATTTGGTAAAATAATGTTACTGTCTAAGTCCTTGAGCCTGAAGTCCTGGTGTAGTGTACTGGACTGCTAACCACAAAGTCAGTGGTTCAAACCCACCATCCTCTCTTCGGTAACCTTACACAGGATCACTAGGAGTCAGAACTGATCCGACAGCACTTAAGAACAAGAAGTTATTGAGTCATCCTTGCTGCTACTTGCTGCAGATACAGTAGCTCGAGTTTTGTCCTTTTCCTGTGCAACAATGCTTAGCATAAGGCTTCTGCCTTTTATTTGAGATGTAATTCATACTGTGCTGTAGTTTGGGTAGATTATCCTCTGATGTTTTATTTTTTAGCTGATACCTGTCTTGGTTGTTTGTCACCATGGTACTCTATTTCCATTGTCACTATTGTTGTTGTTGTTGCTATTAAGTGCTTGTGAGTCAGTTTCGACTCATAAGACCCTGTTTAGGGTTTTCCACAAGCAACTGGTAGGTTTGAACTGAAGTGCGGTGCTTATACAACAGCCACATATTTATTGTTTGTTATGCATGATATTATCATAAGCTTCAGAGTCCCCGGGATGCCAATTTTAAAAGAGTTGCTTCAGACCTCTCTTCAAATATTGTATGAAGCAGCACATTGCCTGGACACTGACCTTTGAGTGTCTATAATTGCATGCGTTTAGCTATGTGTCCCCTTTCAGGGTCTATATAGAATCACTCAAGTGAAGAATGATAACAATTCTAAAAACATAGCATACTGGGGTATTTTGTTGTTGTTTTAAAGTGATAAGATGTCTTTCATGTGCAGTGTAGCAGAAAATGACTAGGTCCTGGTAATTATTCTCAGGGCTGCTGTCTGTGAATTAAGGCTTAAATGTCTTGAATTGCAGATGCTCCAACTTCTTTATATTCACTTTGTAAAGTCCCTGAAAATTGTTGCAAATTACTGCAATAGAACTCAAACAGTGGGATCTCATGAGTACATTTAAGTGCAGTGCAATCATAGAAGGCTGACAAAAATCACACGGCACTTTTCTCTGACCAATTCTGTGAACTGTGAAGCCATTATATCCTGCTCTTCTCAGTATTTCAATGGATTCTAAGATATTGGAGAAAAGGAAAACAGCAATCCACAGTGAAGACTATGCTTATCTATTGCATGCCCAACTTACCTTGATTTAGGAAGTGAAATGTCTATTTTGAACTATTTTTTTATGAGGAAAGCAAATCTCCTTCTGTTTGTTTCCCTCTTATGTCTCTTTGTCTACTTTTGTTGTTGTTAAGTGCTGTCAAGTCAATTCTGACCCATAGCTACCCTGTTTTTTATTTTTAGGGTTTCCAAGGAGCAGCTGGTGAGCTTGAACCACTGACCTTGCAGTTCAAACGACTTTGCAGTCTGACGCATTAGCCCAGAGTGCCACATCAGGACTCCTTGTGTACTTTAGGATTGGTGAAAAGGATAGTGTTCTTTGTATGACTGTAATGTCAACAAAGGTGCAAGTTTACCATAGTCTAGGCATCCTGGTGTGGTGCTGTGGGTTACTGCACTGGACTACATAGCCGATTTGAGCTACAAGGTCGGCAGTTCAAGCTCACGAGCCACTCCTAGGAAACCCTATACAGGGTTACTGTAGGTCGGAACCAACTCGACAGCACTTAACAACAATAGGCTCCTTTATGTAAGAAAACATCTTTCTTTTTTGACTTTTAACTTCACTGCCTCCAGTACTTGGTTACACAAGTAATTGTGTATTAAAATAAATAGACTTCATAGAATCTGACTCAAAATCACGGATTTTAAAGACATAGAAGGAACACTGGGCAGACTGAGCCTCTTTCTTTCCATTAGTACCATACCTCCCTCTGCCAGGAAGATGACAATCTATGTCAGATTTAAAGATCTTTAGAGAGGATATTCTGTTCCGGTATTAAATAAACTCACTCTCAGAGAAATCTTTCTTATATCTAACCTAAGTACTTCATATTGAAATTGAAGGCTATTTCTTTTGGTTCTGTCCTCATTGTAGATGGAGAACAGCTGGTCACTGGAATAGCTGATCAAATACCTTAAGAATGTTATTAAACCATCCATCAGTCTTTCCCTTCACCAAGCGGCATAATCCCAGTCCCTTTAATCTTTCCCATGGATATTATTTTCCAACCCTTTAATCATCTCTGTGGCTCTTCTCCACTTTAGTAAAGTTAAATTTGAACCCTTCAAATTGGGTACAGGTTTTAAAAAACCATTCCTTTTAGAATAAAGAATAACTATCTGGCCCTACAAAGTTTTTTGGCAGAGTTACAACTGCACCCAGAGGTCCTTTTCATCCCAGAAGCAGAGCTGGTTCATAGCCCTTTCCCTTCCAAGTTCATAGAACAATTTCTTCCGTATGTATTGATGGCACAAAGGCTCATGGGTCAAAAAGTGATGAAGGCTTACATTTTAGGTGACACTTTCCTTAGCTCCTATTTTCTTTTCACTCCCATAATGAAAAATTTATTGTACCTTTCATAGGTTATGAATATCAATCACTATTAATAGTTGAAGACATTTTTTTAAAGGAAAATTAGTATGGTGAAAATTCTTAAATGTATTGAAAGCCTTTTTAAAGTAAAATTTCATAAGAGGACTAAAAATGCATTTGCTAAATTGAAAGTAAACAATATTTTTTGGCTTACAGAGTCCAAACTCTTGAAATACAGGAGTTGAAAAACTTTAGCAAACGAAATACTAGTTACCTTCATTTATTGTCATGAAATTGTTGCTCCCTAAAAGAAAGTAATATCACTTCCAAGGTACCTTTTACATAGAACATGGTCGTTAAGCAACAGGGAAGGATCAAGCAAACATACTGTGTGATTTCTGGTACTAAGATTATAGCACACGGTTCATCAAGATCCATTTTATGAACACTAATGCTGGCTAGTATCCCAAGACCATAAAACTACCATTCTTAATTTGACCTGTAACCCCACGCCCTTGCCTCTTGAAAAACTTTGACAAATTGTGTGGTGGGGTGTGTGTTTATTGCAGGAAAGAAGCGGAATATGTGTGGGTTAAAGACATTCATTATTCCAGGGCTAGTTTTCTTTATTTAACCGAGGCTTAAGATTTTCAAGCAGAACAGGCTGTTAAAAGAATTGTTGGTGGAATTGGCTTCTTGTTACACAAATAATATAAATCTGAGGAAACATGGCTGTGAAACACAGCAGCTATTGGAGTGTTTTTAGGAAAAATTGGATGGTAAGTATATAAGGCATGTGTGCAAAGCAAGCAGTGTTCCACTAAAGAAAGGCTCAATCCACAGATGTGTCATAGTTAGAGAATGTGGCATATATGAAAGAGGAAGCCCACCAGTCATTAAGTCTAGACCCAGGGCTTTTGGTCTTTATATTGAGCCTCAGCTACAGTTTTGATATAAGTCAAGGATGCGAGCTAGAAAAAAAAGTCAAGACTTGATATGACGTGCCTTTCTGTCAACTTAAAAAAAAAATTAAGTGCAACAGAAGTATATTATACTTGCAATAAAAAAGACTTATGAACACATCAAGAATCTGTACAAATGAATTAGAGTCATGGTAGTAGTTGTCTGGGGGTAAGACTGGGGTTACTAGGTTCTACTAACTCTGCTTCAACAACAAATTTCAAATGTTTCCTGTGTTGTAAATTAGAAACTACTTGTTTTTAATTAAGACCATCTGTAAACTCAAAAGCACTTGAGGACTAAAGGAGTGCCAAGGTGAAAACTGGTGGTGTTTATCTGAGTCATTTTGTCCTCAAGCCAGATATTTTTGCTAGGTGAAAGTTTAATAGATTTGAATTAGCACATGACCCTTTTCCTCTAAAGATCCCCCAGTAAGTGACTAGCAGGTGATTTAGTGATGGTGTATTCAGAAACCATCTAGAAAACAAGATCACCCTCCCTGGTGTACATATGATTTAAAAGAATTTTTTAGCAATAGATCTTGGTTATTAAAACAAGGTTTCTTTTGTTTTAAGGATTGGACAGAGAAGGTGAAAATGAAGAGACATGACACTCCAGAAAATACAAACCATAGAGATGATATTTTGAAAAGAAGGGGGGCATTTAAGGGAGAAGGAAAGGAATGTTGGCAAAGCTAGAAAGGAGTAGCTTCAAAATAGAGGAAGAATTATTTGGCTCTAATGGATATATCATGCTGGTGGTGGTTATGTGCTGTGGAGTCCGTTTCGACTCATAGCAACCCTGTACAAGGTTTCTGAGGCTGTAAACCTTTACGGGAGCAGAAAGCTTCATCTTTCTCCCACGGAACTGCTGGTAGTTTCGAACTGCTGACCTTGAGGTTCGCAGCCTGATTCGTAACCGCTACACTACCAGAGCTTCTATATCGTAGGAGAACCTATATCATAGGTTCCTAGAATGTGAGAATTGAAAGATGCCATAGAAATTGCATAGCTCAATTCCTTAGATTTACAGGTAAAAAGTCTAAGGCCCCAAAAGGTCTTATTTTCTTTTGTCTTTCTATTCTTCTGCTGAAAGACTGTCTAGATGAATACTAATGTAGTGAACAGAGATTTAGGAAATAAATGTGGGAAGCCTTATGTAGTGTGCTGGAACAATTAATTTCCATTCAAGTTAACAATAATATTGACTTCAGGAAAAGCAAGTAAGTGCTCTCAAGGATATATGAGGTAACTTCAAAGAGTTCACAGAAAAATGCCATTATCTTTTAGTTCCAACTTTGAAGCCCTCTTGTATATATTTTCAAGAGGGATTTATAATTTAAAACAGGATAAAAAGATGCAAAAGTGATTGCTGTAGAGTAGCAGTGGTTGCAGTTTAATGAATTGCCAAGCTATTGGGCAGACAAATGTATTGTCTCAATTCTCATAGTGGTCTGTGACAGATTATTAATGTTATCATCCACATTTATAGGTAAGTGAAGCTCAGATTAAATCACTAGCTCAAATGGCCGTGTCAGTGGGGTCTGTTTATAACTGTGACATCACAGCCTCTCTGACAATACAAGGCAAAAAACTAACATGCCCCAAGAAAGATGCAAACTGACTTACATATGACATTTAAAGAAAGGGGAAAATCACATGGAGCAGACTAGAAGACAGGATTGGAGGTAGGTCTGCTGAAGATGGTAGTCTTGGTAATGACTTTGAAGCACAGTGTATTTTAGAAAGATTCGAAAGAAAAGGTATTTTGAGCAGAGGACATGGCAGAGAAAAATAAAAATTCTGGGGGCAAGTATGGAGAGTGACAAATGGATCGGAGTCAGTGGAATTAATTTTGAATTAAGGCCAGATAGCTATATTGGGGCCATGCTGCAAAAAGCCTTCGTTTGGATTTTGTATTTAATTGAGTAAGTAGTGGTCCTGATTTAAATGTTTTCAGGGTGAAAATTGAAACAAAAAATCTAGGAATTGACTGAGAATGAATGATACCATATAAAGAATATATATATATATATATGTATATATATATGTGTATATATATGTGTGTGTGTGTGTGTGTGTGTGTGTGCAGCAAAGTTGATGGTTCAAAGCCACCAGCTGCTCCTCGGAAACCTTATACAGGGTCACTGACTTGGAACCAAGTTGATGACACTTAACAATAAAAGCAATATATATATAGTTTTGCTATCTCAGAAAATATTAATGTCTTCTTTGTAGTTGCTAATTTCAGCATCACATTTGTCTTTAAAAAATAGTTCTTTCTCTTTGAGTGACCTCTGTAATAATTAATGAACATTATAGTGAACTATTCTTCAAATATTTATATTGAATTTTAATGCAAATGATCTATTTTGTAACAATTTACTGTTTCTGGAGGAAGATGTGTATCAAAAGAGGAGTATGTTCCTGACAGTTGAAGGAGATCTTATAATTCTTTTAGTAAATGATGGGATTCATTCAAGATTAATTGGTTCAAAGGTTGCCATCAAACCATATTTTTACCAAAGTATGTTCTGGGCATTAATATGAGTAGAAACTTGCCCATCTTGGTTTAAAATAATACTTAGGTTAACCCCCTTGTTTATCAATATAATTTTTATTGCTCTCTTACTGCCTTGTATGAAGGTTTATAATTTTGTAATTTTACATTTGAAAAGATCCATCTGGGTGAACCCTAATCTTACCCCAAATTTGCTGAGCAGTTTTCACATATCTTAGGTATGAGATGTTTTGTTCATTTACGTTCATGGATGAATTGCCCTTGCTTTCTGTTTCCTTCGTTGTACTAGTCATTTGAGCAGTCAAATCTCACATTTATTATATTATTAGAAAGAAATAGATCACAGTAGACATATTTTTATATTTTCATTTCTGGTTACCTATGAAGAAGAGCAAAGTAATAGTCTTATGATGTTGGAATAATGTTTAGCATTTTGATGAACAAGATATTATAAATTATATCTTGTGTACATAATTGAGTAAAATCATATTCAGATTATGAAAAATTTCAATTGAGCAATTGGTAGTATAACTGTTTGTTAAAACATTTCTTAATCTGATTAAATTAAATTTAATGTAAAATTAATTAATTTTATATATTTCTAAAATATTTTGAAGCCCTCCCTTCATTTTCAGTGATTGTCCTAAATTGTTTAAAACTTTATAACAGTGTTTCTAGAAGTCTTGTCCATACTTAAAAAAATTTCTTTTAAAGAAGAGTAAAAAGTACCCACTTTAGTGTGGTGATCTTCTATATAAATTCCTGTTGAGATCTTTATATAAGAAAAAAAGAAAATTCAAAATCCATAGCTTTTCACATAGTTAATGGATTATTATTTAGAAATGTAAATCTCTAAGGAAAAAGATTGAGTCAAAGAATGTTCAAAAAACAAGCAACAAGAATATGTTAAAGTGTTATAGAAAAATAAATAAAGCCATTTCTAGAAATGAGATATTTGGAGGAGACTCCGAGGTAAAGTGCCTTTTTTGGATTAGGATGACTTTTTCAATATGAAAAAAAAAAAAAAAATTAGCAATCAGTTATATTTTGTGCCAGGTTCCTAGACGGAACATGGTTTATTCATTTCCTGAAGTATTGAATGGGGGAAAGTGGCCATTTGTGGTTGATCCCATGAGTCTTAGGAGAGCTTTTAAGAATGAACTGGAGAAGTTACAGTTATTTGGGGAGTGGCTTTGGGTTTCATCCAATTCAGGACTAATGTTTTCTGCCAGGTTCTGTTGGCTTTGCTGCTTGGCAAACCAGAAAACATACAATAACTCTTATTTCTAGAAAATCAGTCTTGATTTCTTATAAGTTTATTTTGTTTTATTCAGTAGATACACTTGAAAAAATTGTGTGTAACATAAAGCTTTATGAATTAGGTGTTTTAAATATACGCTAGAACTTCCAGTTTAAGTGATAATGCAAAAATGAGTAAAACTTTTGAAAAATGAGTCATTTCTTCAATCTGTTGTATTTTAAATAAGCAATAACAAGCAAAAATCCAAGTGGTTATATTTTGAAGATTTTTTTGAACTATTATTTTGCAGTAAGGAGCTCTGGTGGTGTAGTGGTTACGAGTCAGGCTGCTAACTTCAAGGTCAGCAGTTCAAAATTCCCAGCTGTTCTATGGGAGAAAGAGGAGGCTTTCTGCTCCTATAAAGATTATAGCCTCAGAACCCCTATGCAGGGTCGCTATGTGTTGGAAACCGACTCCATGGCACACAACTACCATCACCACAATTATTTTACAGTAGAATATATCTATCTTCAACTTTCATATTTTAAGAAACATATAAATGAAATAACTGTAAAATAAAAAACATGTAGGAAATCAGTATTGTATATTTGGCCCTGTGCTCAAGAACTAGAGATGCAGACACGTGACATGATCTTTGCAACAGAGAAGTTGTACGTAGATTCAGCTGCACAATTTGTACCATAGAGGAGGTAACAGGTAATCTATGTCATAGTGGAGGTTACTCTTACACCTAACTATATAACATGTAGCATAGAGGAAGTTACACCTAAAATTAACTGCACAATCTGTTATATGTTGTACTTAGGTCTTACTGTATAGTCTGAAAAGAGGGTAAGTTGCAACTAGATATAGCTGGTCAACTTTTTCTAGTAGGGAGCCTATACTTAGATCTGATTGCTAAATCTGTTCCTTAGAGGTTGTTACATGTAGCCCTCACTGACTAATTTGTGGCATAAAGGAGATTATACTCAGACACAAATGCACTATCCTTGTTATAGAAGAGTTTGCACTTAGCGTTAAGTGCATAGGCTCTGCTGTGGATGATGCTATGCATATATCTTAATGTATAATCTATGCTCTAAGGCTGATGTACCTATTAATACATATTCTATGCCAGAGAGGATAGTGTCTCTAAATATTAATGTGCAATCTGTGCTAATCAAGAGGTTTTGGTTTGTACCCAAACCTAGTTGCACACTTTGTTCCTCATTGGAGGTTACATCAAGACTTAATTTTGTTATTTGCACCACTGAGGAGGTTGCTTCTACATAGGGTCACTATGAGTTGATACCAACTCAACAACATCTAACAACAAACCTGTTCTACCCACCCAGTGATGGCTGGGATACTGGCTTTCACAGAAATCATGATTGTGAGCCTGTTGGTTTTGCTATTGTGTGTGGAGCTGGGGGAGAAAGAGATGGGAATAGTTAAAATGCCATAAAGTTACACTGTCCTTTTTGAGATAAAAATATTTTTCTTGAATAATAATCCCTCAGATTGTTGCAAGTCTTTTTCTAATTTCCAGAGTTCTAGAAAAGGTGATTTGGACAATTTTGCTACTCTTCTCATTGCTCTTATTTATTGGTTTGGTAAGTGCTGTTGAGTCGGTTCCATCCCATAGTGCCCCTGTATAAGGTTTCCAAGGAATGGCTGATGAGCTTGAATTTACCAACCTTGCAGTTCAAATGGCTTTGTAGTCTGACACATTAACCCACAGCACCACACCAGGACTCCATTGCTCTTATGGAGGAGTGGAATTTTGGAGGTCCTTACTCCAGCATTCTGGAAGTATTTCTCTAGTCGCTTCATTTTGAGGCAAGTTTCTCTTGTGGTCTAAGATGACTGCCAGGAACAATTGGGTAACATGCTTTCTGGCTCTCACTTAGATGGAGAGAAAGAAGAACTAGCTTTTCTTTCCCAGAAACTTACTAAACAAAATTAATACAGACCCACTTTTCCCTAGAGCTAATATTGTTGTTGTAAAATGCCATCGAGTCGATTCCGACCCATAGCAACCCTGTAGAAAGCTTCCAAGGAGGAGCTGGTGAGCTTGAACCACCGACCTTGCAGTTCAAGTGACTTTGTCGTCTGACGCATTAGCCCTAAGCACTACACCAGGATTCCAGATCTGGTAATTGTTAAGGAATAACCATAGTTGGCTTAATGTAAACATTTGAGCCTGGAATGGATGTAGGAGAGGCAATCACACTGCTACCAGGGTTATTTCTGATGAGTATCTTTTGGTAAGTTATTTACTACCAGAGTAATAACATTACCTTGGGAGGGAAAAATTGCTCAGCAAAAGAAGACTAGAGTTGATGATTGAGAATTCTTGCTATTGTTGTTAGATTCTGGTGAGTTGGTTCTGACTCACAGTGACCCTGTGCACAACAGAACAAAGCACTGCCCGGTTCTGCACCATCCTTACAATTGTTGTCATGTTTGATTCCCTTGTGGCTGTCACTATATCAATCCATCTCATTGGAGGTCTTGCTGACCTTCCACTTTACCATGGATGATGTCCTCCTCAAGGGACTGATCCCTGCTGACACCATATCCAAAGTTTGGGAGATGAAGTCTTACCATCCTTGCTTCTAATGAACTTCCTGGCTATACTTCTTCCAAGACAGACTTGTTTGTTCTTCTGGTAATCTGTGATACTTTCAATATTCTTCTCCAGCACTATGTCTCAAATGAATCGGTTCTTCTATTGTCTTTTTTATTCATCCATCGTCCAACTTTCATATGCATATAAGACAATGATTGAGTTAGATGTACCTTAGTCTCAAAGTGACATCTTACTTTACTTATCTTTAACACTTAACTTTCGTTTTATTTATGTAAAAAGGCATTTGTATATAGAAAGAATCTTTACTTTATTCACAATAATGAGTAAGCTAAAAGTTTGTCCATATCGACTTCGCCCCACTTAATATTACTACTTTCTGTAATGTGGGAAGACATTTACTGTGGTTGCTTCAAGAATTACTGTGGGGCAATGAATTGACCATTGGGAAAAATTTTGTAAGATGTAAGTAGAGATTAAATGAGAATATTTTTGGAGGTAAGTAATCTGTTGCATTTCTATTAAGTTGAGGACCTTATTAAGAGTGTGTTGTTATGTTTCAAGGCAGGAATGATGCACAGAACATAAATTTATTCAGAAGCTGGAAAGGAGCAACAGAGTTGTACCTACCAAGTGATTTTTAGTATGGTACATTATGTTCTGTGGTCCCTAGATGCTTGTAATTATGCACTGCAGTATGAGAAATGGAGGATCATGTGCTATAATAATGTCAGATGGCTCATTTCTTAGTCATTCTTCATAATCATTGTTAAGTGGATCCGTATTACTATAATCATTATCTGTCTTCTACATGATTCAATTTCAAAGGTGTGAATCGTATTACTAAAGATCACACAGATAGCTTACAAGCCGCTTTTCAAATCTGTTCTTCCAGTATTTGTTCAATGTTCATTCAGTGAGCTTCTTCCAGCAGGTGGAATTAAATATGATTTCTGCCAATAATCAGAAAAAATGTAAAAACTCCCATGCTGCCCTTCAATATCTTCATTTCCCGACAATCGTAAGTGAGTACAGTGTTGGACTAGTTGAATCAAAGTAAATGACATTTGGGTGCTATGAAAAGAAATACACGTATAATTAAAATGAAGAGAGAGAAACAATAGGAGAATATGCACCATAATTTTTTTTAGGATTAAGCAGCCGAAAAATTAAATAATAATGTATTTATTAAGCACCTAATTATGTTAGTGGTTATATTTTCATGAGACAGCACTATCTTCTATCTTGTGAAGAGAATTGGAATGCTATATAGCTGATTAGTATCACAAACCTCTGTCTCCTTTAAAGCAATAAAATTAGACCCAGGTCCTTATATTTATAAAATGCAGGTTAAAATCACATTTGGTTTGAAGGAAGAACACAAAATTCATTAAGTACCCTAAAGGTAGCTGTTACTAATGTTTGGTCAAATTCCAACATTTTGGACTTCCTCTTTTCCGCTGTGGATAGCAATTATCACTTTTTAATGTGGCTTTGAAATTTTAGAACAGAATCCTTGTGAAGTGCATCAAACATTCTTGGACTGTTTTCAGGACATTCTTTTCATGGAACCATGGTGCCAGCTGTTCTGCCTTAGTCAGAGTTTTGTCATTGATGCTTTTAAGAACGTGTGCGTAATAAAACAGGATCCAAGACATAGATCCCATTGGAGTTATTTTATCATGACAAAATGAGGCACTGATTTGTAATGTTTGGCTTCTTTTGGTCTTGCCCAAATTAATTTGCAATTTTTTATAGTGAATACCTTTGTATATCTTTCAGACAAAAAAAATGATATGGTTGTAATGGACCCATGTGTGTTTATGTGTATTTGTGTGACAAATGAGAACAAAGCCTTATGTTAAAGCATTATTATAGGACAAGATTTTTTTTTTTTTTAACTTTCTGTTGTGAATTGGGTAAAACTTTACAGAGCAGATCATCAGTTTTACATTCAGCAAATCATACAACAAATTCATTTCATCTCAGTGATTGCAAACCCTTCAATATAACATCACTTAACCCACTTCCTCCTTGTGTTTCTTGTTTCTATTCCTCCTCCTTTCCCATCCCTTCTGACCTTTGTCCTTGGATAAATGCTGCTCTTTTGATCTCAAATGGTTGATTATTCTATGGTGTGCATACCTCACTTGTGTTGTTTTCCCCTTTTATACCTGTCTTGGTAACATCTGGGGAAATGCAAGAGATTGATAACATCTGAATTCTTTGGCCTGAAAGTGATAGTGTATTAGTAATTATGTATAACTAAGCTCTGTGTTAAAATCGAAACAAAATACTTCAAAAACCCATTTCGGACAAGTTGGATCTGATTCTTCTGATGTGTTTTGCCAGGTCTTCCCAAGTGTCTCTGGGAGGACTCTAAACCGCCAACTCTGTAGTACCCAAATACTTAACTGTTCGTGCTACCCAGGAACTCCAGGTATGTGATGAGTTAAAGTATAAATAGCACCTAACAGAGAATCCCAAAAAGTTGGCGGTTCAAGCCCACCAGCTGCTCCATGAGAGAAAGATGACGCTGTCCTGTAAAGATGTACAGCATTGGAAACCCTAAGGAGCAGTTCAACTCGGTCCTATAGGGTCGCTGGGAATTTGAATCGGTAGAGAGTTTGTTTTGTTTCAACGATTACCTGGGACGTTTCAGGGTGCCATAAATAGTTAAGTGCTCAAATACTAACCCAAAGATTGGTAGCCAAACATACTCAGAGGTTCCTTGGAAGACAGACTTGGTGAGCCACTTCTGAAAGGTCACAGCCTTGAAAAACCTATGGAGCAGTTCTACTCTGCACACATGGGCTCACCATGAATTAGAATAGATTCTGTAGCTAGTGACAGACATCATTACCATAGAACTTGGTTATATATAATTTATTATTTATTTAATTTTTACAGTGCAGTCATCTGAGGTAAGGTTTTAATTTATTCCCTTTAAAAATGAAGAAACAAGCTTAGCAAATTTCAGCTTGCCTAAGATCACACATTTAGTATTCTGGAGAGCTGAGATTCAAACCCATATCTGTTTAAATTACCAAACCATTTTTTCCCCATTCTTTCATGTTGCCTCTAAGCAAGGTAGAAACATCTCTAGACACTGGTAAACATCAATAGACATGAATAAAACTGTTGAGAAAACATTTTACTCAGTGTAGAAGGTTAGGGTGTAATTCATAGTAGGTTAAAAATCAAATAGAGTTATAATGGTCTTCCAAATAAACCTCTGTTATCATGTTGCTGACCACACATCTCATGTCATGTAAAAAGAGCCACTGCCTCTCTGCAGTTGTCTTTCCTGGATTTCTTTGGGGATTTTTGCCCTCTTTGATATATAATATACACCACACACAAGAATGTAGTACAGCTTGAGATTGGCTTAGGACGAGTTGGTAGTCATTAAAGTCTTATATATAAAATGAGGAAGTTGAACTAAATCGTAGCTGAAACTTAGAACTTATATGTTGTAGAACCCTAAGATGTGTAGATCAGCTTATCATGTTACATGAGACTTGGCCATGAGTATTTTGTGGTTTTCGACTTCTGGGATGTTATCAATATGTATTGACAAGAGTTATGTGTCACAAATGTATTGAGCAATTCTCACTGGTCATGACTAATTTTATTGCTTACCTTTTCATTGTTATTGACAACTTTAAACTTGTGTTTTGGGCCATAGCCATCTAGTTTAATGTCACTTCACATCCTCTGCACTAATGATTTAAAGAGGTCTGTTTGAATGCACTTCTTTGTTCTTTTGAATTGCTTTCATTAAATGTCCTTGAAATAGGACTTTTGTATTAGAAAATTGACATTGCATAGACTTTATCCACTTTGGCAATTTCAATAGTCCTCGTGGCTATTAACATACTATTGGTAAACTTTATGGCATCTTCTTGGCACTTAAACATTTGCACTATTAAACATGCATGCTCCATTTAAGGCTGCATCTGAGATTTTTAATGAAACATGACAACAGCTAATTGTGAGGCAGGAGAGATATACATCACTGGAAATGTTATAAATAATGCTGCTTATGGGATAATAATGAACTTTATTATCGCACTGCATAACTTTGAAAAAGGATCTTATAATATCTTGGTTTGTATATATCAAATCTAAAGATAAAGGACTCTCACCTTGATGGTGAAAGTAGTTAGAGTCACAACAAAATACATCTGAAATAATCAAGGTGACTTTCCAAATGTATCTATTTTAAAAAATCAATATTCTTTAGCGGTGGAGACTCCCACAACTTATTTTTTGTTTTCACCAGATGCCTTTCCTGGGATTTTTTCTAAGATATTAAAATGTCTCTTGAGCGTTTTTGTTCATTTGCTCTTTTAAATTCTCATACGGTTTTATATCTATATTGTGAATTACTATATAATTATACCAAATGGCATTTTAGTCAGCTCTTCAGTTGGCACAGTGGCAGCAGCGATGGGCTCAAATGTAGCAACAATTGTGAAGTTGGTGTATGGCATTGCTATGAGTCATTACCGACTCGATGCCACCTAACAACAACAATAACATGCAGTTGGACCTTTAAAAAAGAGATTGTGCTTAATTGAATGGTCCAAGAAATTCTAAAATAAGGTATTCATAAATTAATGAGGAACCAAAAACACACCAATCCCTATGTTTCACTAAACTACTGACCTGTCAAGAATTCCAAAGAAATGCCACACGCATTAGTGGACCCTGAACATCAAGGGATGGTGATTCTGTGAGATTTGGCCTCTCATTAAGAAAGGGATCTAATTGAGTAGTGTAGCAAGTTTTCACATTATAGGAAAAGCTTTGATGAAATACACTTTTATCTATTGTGATGGTCTAAGGAAGAAAGGATGCACAGAGACTTCCCCTTTGGGGTTGATAAGAGATAAGACTCGATTAATCTTAAACATAGCAATTTAATATGCTACGTAGGGATTGCACAGTGCTTTTCACAAATCTCTGCTGTTTTTATGTGGTCATTGCAGTATTAAACATTTATTTTACTGAGAACAATTCTGTGACAATTATATTTAGAGAGAATTGCCAGATATTTACTAAAGTCGTAAGATAATCGAAGAATCTAACCTTCCCATGATCCGATTGCTGTGTTTTTCAAAGTGTGGTTCTAGTGCCACCTACATCATGGTCAGCTAAAGGGTTATGAAATTTACATATTCCCCAGGGAATCACTTCAGACTGATTACATCAGATTGGGGTGAGGGGAGTAAGACCTAGATAGCTGTAGTTTTAGCAAGAATCCCAGGAGATTTTGTATTCTACTCAGTTGGTGGAAAGTCAGAATTTCACACAGATTTTAGTTAGGTGATTTGTATTATTTGACTGATATGTTGTTGTTGATGTTAAGTGCTGTGGAGTTGGTTCCGACTCTTAGTGACCCTGCACAGGGTTTCCAAGGCTGTAAATCTTTACAGGAGCAGAAAGCCTCATCTTTCTCCCACACAACAACTCGTAGTTTCGAACTGCCGACCTTGAGGTTAGCAGCCCGATTCGTAACCACTACACTACCAGAGCTCCTTTAACTGATATGGATTTGTTTTTTATAACCTCTACGAAGTATAGGTGTTGTTAGGTGATGTCCAGTCGCCTCTCACTGTTAGCGATCCTATGCACAACAGAGGACTCCTGGTGTGGCACTGCAGGACCAGCACTGGACTGTGAACCACAAAATCAGCAGTTCAAACTCACCGACTGCTGCTCCGAAAACCCTTTATGGGATCACAATGAGTGGGAACTGACATGACAGCATTTAACAACAACAACAATATATGTAACAGAAAGAAACACTGGCTAGTCCTGTACCATCCTCACAATCATTGCTATGTTTGAACCCATTGCTGCTCCCACTGTGCCAATCCATCTCACTGGCGGTCTTCCTCTTGTTTGTGGATGATTCTCCACGTTATGAAGCATCATGCCCTTTTCCAGGGACTGGTCCCTTCTGAAAATATGTCTGAAGTCTGTGAGAAAAAGTCTTGTCATCCTTGCACCTAAGGAGCATTCTGGTTGTGCTTCTTTCAAGAGAGATTTGTTTGTTCTTCTGGTAGTCATCCATGATTCTGTCAATATTCTTCACCATCATCTTAATTTAAATGCATCAGTTCTTCTCGTTATTCATTGTTGAGCTTTCACATGTGTGTGAGACAACTGAAATTACCATGATTTGGGTCAGGCATACCGTAATCCTCAAAGTCACATCTTTGCTCTTAACAATATAAAGAAATCTAATGCAGCTGATATGTCCAATACAATATGGCATTTGATTTCTTTCTTTCTTTTTTAATGTTATATTGTGAATTATGTGATAGTTTACATGGGAGAACATTAGCTTTACATTCATCCTATCGTATTACATTGCCATAATTACAACCCCTCCATGCATCATCAACCAACCAAAGGGTATACACTCCACAAGCCTTCCTGCTGGTTGTCAGCACATAACCCCGCTCTCTCTCTGGGTCTAGATTTCCAGCCACTCCATCTCTCCATGTCATAGTCTGTGCCTCCATCTCTGGCATCACTGTTTCTCTGGGTAAGGTCCTGCTTTCTGCTCTTCTCCCTTGATGGTCCCAGGGACCTCTGCTCCTGGACTGCAAAGTCAACCTCTCCCCTCCTTTTGCTACAAAACATCTACTTTTACGTTTACAACCCTCACAATCAGTCCTGATAACAATTATTCACTGTTGTATCACAGGAGACCTATCCGTATCTCCTTTCATCAGCCCTGCCCAAACAGATTGGATACTACTCAGTGGAGATTCTACCTTCCTCCATGCCCTCTGGAGCTAGGTGCCCTCTTGAAAGCTTGTAAGCCAGTCAATTCTTGCCTTTGTAGCCCCCCCTATTTTGGGTAGCCAATGCCCAAGTTGCCCATCCCTGTCTACCATCTGTATTGAGGGTGTGGGAATTGTCATTTGATTTCTTGACCACTAGTGCTGTAAGATAAAGCACTGGACCAAAAGGTCAGTTGGAACCACAAAGTAGGCTGTTCAAGCTCACTAATCGCTCCTAGGAAACCCTATACAGGGTCGTTATGAGTCAGAACTGACTCTATGGCACTTAACAACAACAACTACTTCCATAGGAGTTCTAGACTGCTTTCCAAAAGGTCAGTGGTTCAAATCCACTACTTGCTCCTTGGAAACCCTACACAGGGTCTCTATGAATTAGAATTGACTCGATAGCAGTTAACAACAACAACTACTACTATTCCTTTCATGAACATTGATTGTGGGTACAAGCAAAATGAAATCCTTGACGACTTCAATCTTTTCTGTATTTATCATGATGTTGTTTATTGGTCCAGTTGAGGATTTTTGTTTTTTTTACATTGAGTTGCAATCCATATTGAAGGCTGTGCTCTTTGATCTTCATCAGTAAAAGTTTCAAGTCCTCTTCACTT
>NW_006408647.1:3851976-3859950 GCF_000296735.1 Chrysochloris asiatica
ATCTGACAGTGTTTCTCTGCGATTCATGAAGTTTTCAGTGACTAAATATTCAAAAGTTGTTCATCACTCCTTCTTCCTAGTCTGTCTTCATCTGGAAGCTCATCTGAAACCTGTCCACCATGGGTAGCCCTACTTGTATTTAAAATACCCGTGGCATAGTTTCCCAGAATCAGAGCAACTCACTAGCCACCACAGTACGACAAACTGATAGACGAGTGGTGGCTCTTAGGATTATAGCTGTCAGCATAGCCAGGGTGTCTGCTGCTTCCAAAGGTTGATCAACTTGGTCCCCACACTGCTGTTTGCTTTGCTTGAGCAGTTGTCTTCATGGGTCCAGACTATGACTTCCTCCCATTTAGAGAGTGCCCAGCCCTGTTGGTGACCTCCTGCCCAGAGGTTCCTAGCTTCATTGCCAAACTCATAAGCCAAGGTGCCTTGCTTTATTTCATGGGATAACTTAGCCCACCACTGCTGTCTGTTCTGTGGACCACTGTCACTGTCTGTTGGTCTTGTGACACTGCACCACTCTGCTCTATCTCTGCTGCTTAGCTCTACTGGTTTGCTAGGGTTCCCTTGGCCTTCAATGTTATCAGATACATGTTACTAAGCTCAGTACAGCCCTTCTCTCAAATCTAGGAGGTTGTCAGTGCAGGCACCCTGAGTCCAAAGAGCACATGTCTGTTTGGGTTTTTTTTTTTTATCTCCCAAAATGGGCCACTTATATAAGAACACTTCTTTTCAATTTTAGGTTGTTGCTTTCACCCATTCCCTTATGTGGATTGTAAACTAATCAGTCTTATTTACTGGGTGAATTGTAAGTCACTTCTGTGGATAACAAACCAATCAGTCTTTGCAAGCTGTGTTTGAGGATAGCAAAGCAGCAGATTGCAGTCTGATCAGTTATTTTGGGAGACTTGCAAACTGAGGGTCAGTAAGGCTATACATACAAGAAACCCTCTGTGCCACAGAGATGGAGGAGCTTTGTACCACAGGAGGAGCTCTGGTAGCGTAGTGGTTACGAATCGGGCTGTGAACCTTAAGGTCAGCAGTTTGAAACTACCCGCTGTTCGAAACTACTAGCTGTTCCGTGGGAGAAAGAGGAGGCTTTCTGCTTCCGTAAAGATTTACAGCCTCGGAAACCCTGTACAGGGTCGCTATGGGTTGGAATAGACTCAACAGCACTTAACAACAAGAACAACCACAGAGATGTAACTAATCATATAGAATTCAGTTGTCTGTTCCAAGGAGTTTTTAGTCTATTAAGAAACTTAGCGAGTTCCTGGGTGATACAAGTGATTAATGTACTTGGCTGCTAACTGCAAGATTGGAGGTTTGAGTCTACCCATAGATCCTTTGTAAGAAAGACCTGGAAATACCCTTCTGGAAAAAAAACAGCCATGGAAAACCCTGTGGCGTACAGTTCTGCTCGGACACACATGGGGTTGCTATGAGTCAGTTGACGTGACTGCAGCTGATGTTGGTAATGGGAGAAGTTTACAGTGTAATAGAAAAAGGGGCCTCATTTTTACTCATATGAAAATGCATTTCTACCTTAAATATTAAGATCAAAGTGGGAGTCCCTTTTTCAGAACTCTTTTCTAACTTGGTTTGGGGTGCTGTTCAGCTGCTAGACCTTTAATCCACTTGTTCCCTAGACCCTTAACTTCAGAAATCTAAGATTCTAGAGGTAATATTTAGGACTCAGATCCATCATTAATACAGTTTCATAGTGGACTTGAAGTGTAATAATGATTTCTAATGTTTTTATGAAAAAATGTCTAAAAATTTTCTACGAGAAAACTCAGTACATTTGAAGTCTACCTGGTCACAGTTGATGTCTTAGAAGAGTAATATTTGTATTTAGGGGCTCGAATTGGTGAATTGATTAATAGGTTGATATGGACTGGTAAGAAGTTCTGGTGGCACAGTGCTTAAGCACTCAGCTGCTAATCCCAAAAGTTAGTGGTTTGAACCCAACAGCCACTCTATGAGAGAAAGATGTGGCAATCTGCTTCTATAAAGATTACAGCCTTGGAAACCCCTATGGGACAATTCTACTCTGTCCTGTGGGGTCATTAGGAGTCCAACTCTACTCAACAGCTATGGTTTTTGTTTTTGTTTTTTAATATGGAATATCAGTTGAAAGCAAGAGGATCAATTTCCATAATCCCATACAGCACACACATACTTACACACTTGTATACACACAACTACTCACAGTTGTTGTTAGGGAATAAATTTGATTTGGGATGATTTTCTCAAATTAATGAAACTAATATTTCTTTTCAAATGTATGTGAGACAGAATTAATTGGAACAATAAGATGGCTATGCAGAGAATCTGTTTAGTCAGGGAATTCTTTAAAACAATGCACCTTTTCTATTCAGCAATGTAGATTTACTTAATCTCGAGTCCAGGATGGAGCCTCCTTTGGGAATGTGTCTGGTTTATAGCTGTGAAGACAATGTGACCTCTTAAAACCCTCTGGGGTCACTGAAGAAAGAGTTGACTAGGTGTGTGAAAAAATGTTCTCAATTCTACACTTAGTATTAATGCAATGGGAGATGGAATTCTGAAGTTAAACACACTAAGATGTTTGTGCCATATTTATTTATCTACATTAAATAACTTATTATTAGTTATTGAGAACATAAATTCTTATAGATGCTTAGAAACTCCAAAAGTTATAAAGTTGAATTTTTAGTTTATCAAGTTTCTTCGAAAACCTGCCTTTTTAAAATGACTGAATAAAAATTATGCAGATTAAGTGTGAATTACAAAACAAGATAATAAATATAACTACAAAAATGTGATTTGATGGTTTCTTTTTTAAATGCTGTGCATATCATGTTCTATGAATCACTTAGGCATATTATGTTGAGATGTTGCACCCACTTTATTCCTATATTCTCCTTTTTAGAGGATGAAAAAGGACAATAAGAAACAATAAGATATAGACAGTTATTGAATAATAAGGTATTTATTCAAATAGGATTATGAGTGCATAGATTTAGTGTGTTAGTAGGTGAAAGGAAGGCTGAAATAGATAGGCTTTTTAGTAACATTGACTTAGAATCCTTAACACAGAAGGTGTGAATTGAGTCCTTTGTGTCAATCTTTGTTTTAATAGCATTGCAGTGACAATGTTATCTTTGAAAACCATCAGTGTTCAAAATAACTTGTTGTTGTTAAGTGCCATGGAGTCTGTTTCGACTAGTGGATGGTTGGATTGTTAAGAGCCATCAGTTGGTTCTGACCCCTAACGATCCTGTATAGGGTTTGTGAGGAGCAGCTGGTGATCTTGAATCGCTTACCTTATGGTTCAAACTGACTTTTTAGTCCAGCACACTGACCCACAGCTCCACACCACCATGTAAAGTGTTTCCAAGGAGCAGCTGGTGAGTTGAACTGCCGACTTTTGTGGTTAGCAGTCCAGCAACTATCCTACAAAGCCACACAGAAGTGTTAAAAAAAGAGATTTTTTTTCATTCTATTTATGTCTAAATTTTCTTCTAACCCCCTTTTAAAGCATGTATGAATGCATGCCTTGGTTAAACTACTAAATCACTTCCAAAATGCTTCAAGGACAGCAAAGACCTGTTGGGTTCAGATGCATTTCTTCATAAATGTGTACATATTAACTGTGATTTCATCCATTATTTTTTCAAATTAAATAATTTGATGATTTTCTTACAAATCTAGATTTTAATAATATGTGACACTTTTAGAATTCTTCAGAGAAATTTCACAGATTTTCATTCTACTCTGGCTTAATGGTGATTAGGAAATTTTTGAAAATTAACTCATTTTTTAATGAAAACCAATTCATACAAAGGTTCGTCTAAGGTTGCTGGTTGTTTTTTTTTTTTTAACCAAGTATTTTTTAACCAAGTATTCATTCACTCCAGATTATTTAGTACTTTATAGGAATAAGACATTGATTGTACTTGTTTGGGAAACTCTTGCTTCCTAGCAATTTTTGACTCTAAACATCAACCCTCACATTCAGTTTGCATATTATTCAGCCCTTATTTGATTCCATACTTTGGCCATAACATTTCCTGGAAAAGTATCCACACTTACTATTAAGCTATTTGTCTAGTTACATTCTTTTCGGAGGAATTATAAATGCAGAAACCTCATAAACAATATGACACTGAAAACAATGAAATAACAATATTACAGGAAATAAATCATATTATGTTTTGTTACTAAAAAGGAAGAAAATTGTTTCCATGTGCACCAAAGGAATTTGCATTTAGTTTCTAGAATTTAGATTTCAATACAGTTCTTTTGAACTTTTTAAAGTGACGTTATTCCTATGAGGTTTGATTTGATCTTAACAGTAAAACACATTTCAATATACTTAAGAAAAAAATTCTGCTCATTGTAGATAATACTACATGTCTGATAGTAAAGATATTATGACTGAATTTGATACATGGTAGAATTGATTTGGTCTTCAAATTTTTATTAAAGAATGCCACTAAAATTCTCTGTATTTCAGTGGGGAGCTACACAGTCCTGGTGAAAAACCTTTGGATAATACCTGTGTCTAGTTTGAATTGCTTTTTATCATAGAAATCTGTTATGTAGAGCTATTTCTGAATATCTCATCAGTTGAGATAAACCACCAGTACCTACAGTGAATTGGATGTCTGTTTAATCTCAAGGAATCTTCAGTTCAGAAATTGGGATTCTGAAGAGCAAAATCAGTTAATCTTGAAAACAAAGTGTAATGAACCGATAAAAGAACCACAGTTCAAATGGCTGACATCATACTAATGTCTTCCAGAAAAACAGATTTTCTCATAGTATGCTTTCTGGTGAAGTTTACCCTTATAGAATGTACCAAGACTCGATTGAGCCCTCAAAACAATTAGTTGCTATGATCTAACCTATTGCTTCTATTTGACTGTTGTTGGTAAGTGCCGTAGATTCAGTTCCAACTCATAGTGACCCTATATGGTTTCTGAGGAGTAGCTGGTGAGTTTGATTGACCGACTTTGCAGTTCAAATGATCTTGTGGTCTAGTGCTTATCCTACAGTGCCACACCAGGACTATATATTAGAAAACTTAACAACAAAAACATATATAATATGCACATATATATGTTTTTGTTGTGAAGTACCATTGAGATGGTTCCAACTCGTACTCAAGGGCATTTAACAACAACATAAGGTTTCAAAAAAAAACCCTGTGCGGGCTTCTTATGAATCAGAACTCAATGGACAGCACTTAACAACACAACAATAGAGGGTGGTAGGAATTCCAGGATGGTCACTAGGTAAAGTGCTGAACTACTAGCCAATAACTGATAGTTCAAACCCACTCAGAGGTGCATCAGGAGATGGCTGGTGATCTGCTTCTAACCCTATAGCGCAGTTCTACTCTGCACACATGGGTTGTGGTAGTTGGAATTAACTGGAAAGCAACTGGTTTGTTTTTTTTATAGAGGGTGATTTTGTGGGAGGCAGGGGAATATGAATTGGGGGAGGAGTGGGAGGAAGATACAGTTAACATAAATGGAGATTGAGTTTTAAAGCTGAGAATTAAAAGTAGATTTCCTGTTCTTCCATCTTTAGCATCCTTACAAAAACCTTATTCTGTTTGTGATCATTGATTGTTGTTGTTAAGTGCCATCAAGTCATGTGGTGGTGGTGATTATGTGCCTTGGAGTCGGTTCTAACTCACAGCGACCCTTTACAGGGTTTCCTGAGGCTGTAAATCTTTACCGGAGCAGAAAGCCTCATCTTTCTCCCACGGAACAGCTGGTAGTTTCGAACTGCTGACGCTGAGATTAGCAGCCCAATTCGTAACCACTCCGCGACCCTTTGTAAGGTTTTTGAGGAGTGGCTGTTGATCTTGAACCACTGACCTTGCAGTGCAGTGCATTAACCCGCCACGCCACACCCCAGGACTCATACCATTGACAATGGTGGTGGTGGTTATGTGCCTTGTAGTCGGTTCCAACTCACAGTGACCCCGAATAGGCATTCCGAAGCTGTAATCCTTTACAGGAGCAGAAAGCCTCATCTTTCTCTCTCGGAACAGTTGGTAGTTTTAAACTGCTGACCTTGAGGGTAGCAGCACAATTTATAGCCACTACTCTACTAATAGTTACGAATCGGGCTGTGAACCTCAGGGTCAGCAGTTCGAAACTACCAGCTGCTCCGCGGGAGAAAGATGAGGCGTTCTCCTCCCGTAAAGATTTACAGCCTCGAAAACCCTGTGCAGGGTCGCTATGAGTCGGAATCGACTCCACGGCACATAACAACAACAACAACAACAACTCTACTAATGATATGCTGTGATGCTGTGAAGTGCTGTCAAGTCGGTTCCAACCTGTAGCGACCCTGTATAGGGTTTCCGAGGAGCAGCTCGTGAGCTATGCAGTTCAGACGGCTTTGTAGTCTGGCGTATTAATTTACAGCACCACACCAGAACACCACGCTACTAATAGTTTCTTCAAAATACAAGTTTTGGAGAAGTGGGAAATGGTTTAAATTAGTGGGAAAAAAAAGTTGGACCTGAAATACAAGGTCCCAGAAATTTAGTCATGTGAAAGTTATAGTTTTCTGTGGCCCCAATTTTATCATCAGTGAAATAATGGCTTAATGCATGATCTGAAAGTTTCCTTTGAGAAATAACTTAATGGAATTTGCTCTTTTGATAAATAAAGTCTTCACTGGCTTAGTTGCTTTCTTTATAGATTCTGAGGTTCATAAACAACTTGCTCAAGAGAAGTTTCTATGACCTAATTGATCTACATTTACATTGGTTTGCCTTGTGTAATTTCTACAAATTTACAACTGGTTAGCCAGATTGCCCCTGTAACTGGGCTGACATTATGGCGGTTCCATTAGAGTATACCTATAGGTCCAGAAAATAAGCCTTACGAAGTATCTAAAGTTTTGATGGAAGTATTCTAACTATGAACCTATGAGGGTATAAGTCAAAAAGTATTGTTACTAGGGTTCCAGTTCATTCACGCATGAGCTTATTCCAAACAAAGCATTACAGTTGTGAGGGTGGTGCAGGACTAGGAGGTATTTTGTTCTGTTGAGCATAGCGTTGCAACTCACTTGAAGGTGACTAAAAGTAAAAACAACTGTGATCAGTGGATGGCCTCATATACAGTTCTTATTAATTGCCTTGTTAGGTGTCTTTCCAAAAAAAGGTATTAAAGAATGTTGCGTGAAGACCAGCCAGCTCAAAGAGCTGATCTTTCCATCAATTTTTTTAGACAAAATTGAAGCTAATGAAAATGATTTTATGAAATCAATCTTAATTGGGGATGAGTCATGGATTTATTAATAAAATTCAGAGAACAATATCCAATCAAAACAGTGGCTCTGAAACAATCTGTTGGGCCAGTTAAATTTCAAGGCAGAGAGATCAGCTCAGAAGATGTGGCAACTGTTTTTTGCATCCCAAAGGGGTCGTCTTGATAGATTTTCTCAAGGACACAGTGTGATCATGGAAGCTTATTACGAAGAAATTTGAAGAATATTGAAAATTGCATTGGTGAACCCCCGCCCCCCCCCTAGGAAATTTGTGGTAAAGGAATTTTTTCCCACAGCAGTGCACTTATTCTTTAAGAGTACCAAATGCTGTCCTATGAGAACTGTGTTAGGAAACCTTGCCCCATCTACCATACAACCCTGATCTTGCCACTTCAAACTTCTTTTTGTTTCCCAAACTCAAAGGACATCTAAAAAGAACAAATTTTGAGAGTCTTGAGGACAAAACTGACATTTTCATGTGGTGTAAATTGAAGAGAAGGGAAATGGAATTCAGGGAAGTGGAATCAAGTCTATTCCAACTCACAGCAATTCTGTATAGAGTTTCCAAGGAGCACCTGGTGGATTTGAACCACTGACCTTTTGATTAGCAGTTCAGTGATTGTTTTAGAGTGACATAATTGCCTTCAGAAGTGTCTAATAGACCTTGTTGTTGTTAGGTACCGACCT
>NW_006408647.1:3860910-3863041 GCF_000296735.1 Chrysochloris asiatica
CTTTAATTACAAATTTAAATCCATTTTAGATTTGAGTCGTAGAGCTCAACTATCTTATTTGATCAGAAAATCCTATCAAAATATCCCAAACCCAGAAACCAAAGCTACTGCCATCGATTCCACTCCAAGTTTTTGAGGCTGTAAACCTTTAAAGGAACAAAAAGTTCCAACTTTCTCCTATAGAGTGGCTGGTGGGTTTGAACTGCTGACCTCATGGTTAGTGGTCCAGTGCTTATCCTACATAATCATCCATGAAAATAGTGGGTACCAATTTGGCAATTTTTGCTAAATGAGAAAAAGATTTCTATATATAGGGATGTGTGTTTGGGGGGGGAGGGTGATTAATGATTTTTATGTAACCAAAACCTGAAACCAAACCCATTGCCATAGAGCTGAGTCCAGCCCACAGAGACCCTATAGGGCAGGGTGACTTGCCCCATAGGATTTGTAGGGCTGTAAATCTTTATGGAAACAGACTACCATCGCTTTCTCTCTTAGAATCACTGGTGGATTTGAACTGCCAACCATTTGCGCCACAGCTGAGTGCTTATTCATTGCACCACCAAGATTCCTTTTGAAACAAAGAGGATGAACAATTGTGATGTATAAATAAGGATCAAACAAAATGAAAGTTCAAAGGCCATTCAATGGCTAAAAATATATTCTCAACATTTCCTGAAGTTCGCAGACTCACGTGGTTTCTGGCATTAGAGCTGAGAGAATACAGACTGAATAATTTGAACAAGGACATGGCAGAGTGACAGATGATATCAAAATTTGAAATGGGTGGAGGTACACTCTAGACAGAGACTGGATTGTCCTGAGTTTGGATATAGTTTAGAACCTTCCTGGGGCTTCCCTTGGTAAGCTGCCATGGGAAAGTAAGTGTATTTCAAAAGTCAAAATAAATGTAGCAATTGATTCTGCAGAATGTTAGTATTTAGTAACACTTTCCACTGTGCAATAATAAATCATGTCTCCTGATCTACAAAGTACTGTAGAGCCTCCAAGCCCTATCTTGTCAAACAGAACAACCCCATATAACTGGAATTATTTTAAAGGTGTTTGTTCATCTTCTCAAAAATGTCTTACAGTATGACTTTTAGTTCATCTGTGGAACTACTCTCAGTTATCCATAAGAATAAGCTAACTTTGGGGGAAACACACATGTCTAAAAAGAAGATATGCATGCATGTAGAGTAGTTCCTAAGGGAGTAGGTTCTGGAGTGAGATCACATGAGTGCAAACTTGGCTCTGTGACAGATGAGCTGCGGGAATGTAGATACGTTGTATGTGGTTTGCTCTTGACTGGTTTCCTTGCTAATAACTAGATTGACATCGTTGGAGTCCATTGCATTACATGTTTCAAAGTTTCTATCAGCTAAAAGCTATTAGTAATATCTTGGATTGTTTTGAGGACTAAAAGATTAACCTATGAAATAGGCTTGCAAATGGGCCCAGCTAGAAGACATTAGTTACTACTATCATCATTATTATATTTATTGCATGTTTGGGGGGCTCTGGTGACACTGTATGGTCAGTACAGCATTGATAACCACAAGGTTGGCGATTTAAACCCACCAGCCACGTCATGGCAGAAAATGAAACTTTGTACCCTTTTAAGGATATACAGCCTCAGAGACTCTACACAGTATTGTAATGAGTGGGTGAAGTGCAAATGGTTAATTAAGCTTTTGAATGCTAGCCGAGAAGTTTGCAGTTTGAATCTCTTCAGAGGCTCCTTGGAGAGGTCACAGTTTTGAAAGGCCTATGGAACAGCTGAATTTGGTGCACATGGGATCACCGTGAGTCAGAATTGATGTGTCAGCAGCTAACATCGTATATTCCACATGAATATTATGTTAAGGATTAGGTACCCAAAGCAACTAACAAGATCAGCGGTAAAACATGGTAAAAACAGAAAATCTAATTCTTATTTCAAACAAATATAAAGAGCATTGATTGTGATAACAGTTTTTATATACAAGCCATATTAAACATTACATTTTCTTTGACACATACAGAAGTCCCAAACCAATTTTCTTCTTGTTGTTAGGTGCCATCATAGCAACTTTACGCACAACGAAACTAAATACTGCTCTGACCTTCATCAGCCTCACCAGTGTTACTA
>NW_006408647.1:3884306-3900429 GCF_000296735.1 Chrysochloris asiatica
GCATGGGGTCGCTATGAGTCGGTTCCGACTTGATGGCACCTGATAACAACAACATCTTTTGCCAAAAGTGCCTCAGAGTATATTAGAACTTTCCACCTTATGGTTAGTAGCCAAGAACTTAACCATTTGCACACACCCCTACCCCATCCCCAAGGACTCTATGAGATTACATTACAAACTATATAGATTGATTTGGTACCTATTCCCAGTTTCCTGGTGTGTCTTTGTAAGATAAGTACTCGACCATAAAGTTAGTTTGAACCACAAGGTTGGTGGTTCAAACTCACCAGTTGTTCTTTGGAAACCTTATACAGGTTATATGGGTTGGAATTGACTCAAGTGTACTGAACTTAAACATATGTGAAATATTTATTATAAAATTAGGGAATAATACAACTTGATGTGGTACTGTAGAATTAGTACTGGACTGTGAACCACAAGGTTAGTGGTTCAGTCCCACCTTCTGCTCCTCGGAAACCCTGTATAGGAACTGTCTTGATGGTACTTAACAACAACATATTGTCTCTACATTTTCTTAAAATTTAATACAATAGAATCTTACTTTAATGCTGTTGTAGAAAACAGTCTAATTGATATTACAAAAAAATTTACTTGGCTATTATTTTGTTATTTTTTTTTTTTTGGCTTGGAAATAGACTGGTTACAATGGGTCACTTATGAGGCAAAAATCACAGATTTGGCCCCTGTAAATCAAAAGTGTTATTCTCTTTCATGATAGCATTTTTTTCTTTACTCACAGGTCAGCAATCTCACCAACATGTGTCATTGAAGATGGGAATCTAGGCAAAAGAATGAGAATGAGTTCAGACTAAGCCCTCACACCTATGGCATGCTACTCTGTGACAGTAGGGTGACATTCAGGGATGAAGGTGTGGAGGATGGTTTTTCCTATCTGTGTTCACAGCTCTATTATATTACTTGTCATAAAATATGATGGGTGGAACCTCACATTCGCTGTCACTCATCATCTTTAATTCATTGAAGAATGAAGGAAATATTAAAGTAAAAAATGATATAATAAATTTGTAACTTGGACCGCTAAGTTTAGGGCATTGTTCTGGTTAGCTATTACACCTACTTCTTACTTATTAACGTGGTTTAGTTCCAAACACCAGGTCATTATGTGAAAATGGAGGCAATCTGTATCAGATTGCAGAATGAAGAGTGATGACATCATTCTGTAACTTCCAAACCACTGAGAGTTGTGGCGTAGTCAAGTTCAGATATAAACCTAACTGCCACAGCCATTATTATGCTCACTATGCGCCAAAGCATTCATTACTGCAAGATGCATGTCATCAATGTGTAAAATAGTCTGTAAATTTTGTACACTATTGTCATAAATGGGAAATGTTGGATAATGACATAGTTGGTAAGTTAGGAGTAGGTGTATTACAGGAAAAACTGCTCCAAAACTGAGTGGTTTCAAATTGTACCATCAATTTTCTCACAAATCTGCCATTTGGAAAGAACTTGATGTCAACTATTATAGCTCAGTTGGGTCTGGAGAAATCATTTCTAAAGAAGGCTCATTTACCTGGCTGACAAGTTGGTACTAACTTTTGGCTGGAAATTTAGATGGGGCTCTTGACCAAGGTTCTCAGTTCCTTTTTACATGGGCCTCCCTGTTGGGCTGTTTGGGCTTTCTCAACAGAAAAATGGTGGTCAGGTTAAGTGTTCCAAATTACTGCTTTACTTGTGGAAGTAGAAGCTGTCAGCATCTTAAGGCCTGGCCTTGGAAACTGGCCCAGATCTCTTCCAGCATATTTGATTCATCAAATAGTTCTGGTAGCGTAGTGACTACAAGTCAGGCTGCTAACTTCAAGGTCAACAGTTCGAAACTACCAGTTGTTTCATGGAAGAAAGATTAGGTTTTCTGCTCCTGTAAATATTGACAGCCTTAGAAACCTATAAAGGGTCACTATGAGTCAGAACATCAGACAGTGAATAAGGAAGACCATAGAAGAGTTGATGCCTTTGAGTTATGGTGTTGGAGGAGAATATTTAAAGTACCATGGGCTGCCAAAAGAACCAACAGATCTGTGTTGGAAGAAGTGTATCCAGAGTGCTCCTTCGAGGCCAGGAGGGCCAAACTTCGTCTCTCATACTTTGGACATATTGTCAGGAGGAACCAATCACTGGAGAATGATATCATGTTTGGTAAGGTGGAGGGTCAGAGAAAAAGAGGAAGACCCCCAACAAGATGGATTGGCCAAGTGGCAGCATCAATGGACTCAAGCGTGGCAACAGTAGCGAGGTTGGCCTAGGACCAGGCAGTGTTTCATTCTGCTGTGCATAAGGTCGCTATGGGACAGCACCGACTTGATGGCACCTAACAACAACAACAACAACCTTAATTTAGGAGTACTGGTGTGTTGCTGTAGGATAAGCACTGAACTGCTAACCACGAGGTCAGTGTTCCAAACCCACCAGCTGCTCCTTGGAAACACTACTCAGGATCACTATGTGTTGTAACAGACACTTAACAACACTTAACAACGATAGCACTTTAGTTTAAGCACTTAGCTGTTGACTGATAGGTTGGTGGTTTGAACCTACCCAATGGCTTAATGGGAAAAAAGATCTAACATTTTGTTCCTGCAAAGATTATAGGCTAGGATACCCTATGTGGCAGTTATACTGTCACATGGCTCACTCTGAGCACCTAAAATTACCAACATCCTTTAATTGTTGTTGTTGTTGTTAAGTGCTGTCAAGTCAATTCTGACCCATAGTGGCAGCTGGTGAGCTTGAACCACCAAACTTGCAGTTCAAACGACTTTGCAGTTTGACGCACTAGCCCACAGCATCACACCAGGACTCCTTTAATTGGCTACAGATATTTCTTATAGTAAGAAGAGAAGTCCATTATTTTTTTGGGAAAAATATAGGTACTTGGGGACTCTGTAATCTTAAATTAGAATCTGTCAGTCAAACCCCAAAATAATAGTCAAATTAACACAACATTATTTGATTATTGTTGTTGTTAAGTATCGTCAGGTTGGTTCCTACTCATAGCTATCTGGCATACAGCTTTTGAGGTTGTAAGTCTTTGTAGGAGCAGAAAGTCTCTTCTTTCTCCCACAGAGCAGCTGGTGAGTTTGAACAGCTGACCTTGTGATTTGAAGTCCAGTGCTTATCCTACAGAACCAGCATTTTAGAAATGCACTTTAGGTTTTCTAGTATTTTCTCTAAGCATATACCAATGCTTAGTAAACTTGAAGTCATTATCACTGGGTAGAAAGAAGCTACCCATTGTCAGCAGTCTCCATGTTTCTGATTGCACATCTCTATTATTACTTGTAAAAAGCAAATATTTCTTCTGTTTATAGGGTGAGGGCTATTAAGTAGAGAATGATGCCATTAATTCTTATTCTCTTATCATTTGTGCAGCAGAGGACAGATAAAACTCCTTGTCTCTATCCCTGCTTGTGAAAGAATTTTACGAATGCACCATGAATTATATATATGCACCATTGTACTCATATTTTATGTACTAACAGATAAAAAATAAGTGTGAGAAGTTATACTATTTCATGCTCACATGCCTGGGTCTATGAACCTCCTTTTAGAGAATCTCTAGAGTACTATTTTTTCCTTATGCTTTGGCTTCCTCCTTTCCTTTTTATCCATTTGTGATAGTCTACACATGATTCCTTCTTTTCCAGTATGGACATGCTGTTTTTTCTTGGCAGGAAGCAGAATCTAATTCTCCTTCCCTTTAATCTGGGCTAGCCTTGGGGATTTGCTTGACCAGTGACCTTCTAGGACTTCTGAGTCTACTTTATAAAAACCTGGCAACTTCTCCCTAGAGTTGTTAGATGGTTTGCTCTTGGATGCTTCCTTTTGGAATTCAACCTCAATATTGCGAGAATACCAAGCCACATGAAGAGTCCAGTTGGCAGTCTCAGTTGAACTTTGAGCTGCTGCTTTTGTTAAGGGCTGCTGAGTTGGTTCCTACTCATAGTGACCTTGTATAGGTTTTCCTAGCAGTGACTGGTGAGTTTGACCTGCCGGCCTTGTGGCTAGCTTATCCTATAGTGCCAGTATCAGTTGCTGGCCAGCTGAGTGAGCCATCTTGGATAAAATTGCCCAGTGAAGCTTTCAAGTGACTGCAACCTCAGTCAACATCTATAACCTTGTAAGAAACCTCAAATGGGAACCATCCTGCTGAGTCCACAGAACAGTGACAGATAATAATGAATTTTTTTTGAAAGTTACTATACTTAGGAGTGATAGTATACAGCAGTAGATAACATCCTTTCCCCCTTTCTCTGTAATTGATCTCCCACTTACTAATGCATTTCAGTGAACCAGGACTAGTGAAGTCTCGTAACAGCATTAAACTATGTATATTATTTTATATATGACAAAACTTAATCTCAGAGAGATTAATTAATGTCTCCAAGCACAAACAGAAAATGAAGAGTCTGTAAATTCAAATTGCGAGTTTTTATTGTTTTTTTTTTTTTTTTTTTAAGTTTGTTTTTGGAAAAGAATGTCCATGTACAATGTACTGCAGCAGTCTTCATGTAAGATTGCATGCATATTAAGAGATACTATTAGTTATGAGTTAATGCGCCAGACTGCAAAGCCATTTGAACTACAAGATTGGTGGTTCAAGCTCACCAGTCGCTCCTTGGAAACCCTATACAGGGTCACTATGGGTCAGAACCAACTCGATGGCATTTAGCAACAGCAACAACAACATTAACTATTATTTAACCTAGCAAATCTGGCTTGGAAGAAGTACACTAGAATGCTCCTTATAGCAAAGATGGCAATACTCCATCTCTTGTACTTGGAACATGTTGTCAAGAAGGATATGTTATCAGTCCCTGGAGAAGAACATCATGCTTGGTAAAATAGAGAGTCAATGAAAAAGAGGATGTCCCCCAATGAGATGGATCAGCACAGTGGCTGCAACAATGGGCTCAAACATAACAATGAGTATGGTGCAAAATCCAGCAGTGTTTTGTTCTGTTGTGCTTGAAGTAGCTATGAATCAGAACGGATTGGATGGTGCCTTGCAATAACAACAATGCTATTCAAAATAGTTGTTTATAATGCTGAAAAGACCATAGCAAATAGTTAGATCCTTTTATTGCTAAGCACTGGGGACAGAGTAAGACACAACAGCCAGATTAGGAATACATTTGGCAGGGTCAAGGGAACTACTGTTAAGAGAACTCCAAGACTGGGGTATTCACAAAAATTCTCTGTAGTCACCCTGCAAGAGAAAATGCTTTTAAATAAATTTTAAGTATTTCCATAGAGTGGGACAATGGCATATATATAAGTAAAAACCCCATGCATATAACTTCTGTGACCATGGCATATAAGTAAAAGCGCCATGCATGTTCCCTCTCTAATACATGACATCACCTACCTTCTGTTTTATTGACCAGGCTAGAGGGATCAGAATGAGCAAACCAGATGATTCCAAAAGAAAGAAGTCATTCTCATCCTTTCCCAGGTGGTAGGCTTTATCCAGAAGCAGGTGAAATAGTTGGAACATAGATGGATGCTTGAATTTTGACATGGAATTTTTAGGAATCACACTGAGATTGTATTTTGCAACCTTATGAAGATTAGGTGCTTTATTACCTAAGAGTGATTTAAAAAAAAAAAAAAAAAATCACAATTGTCAGAGTTTTCATCCAGGGCAGGTGAAGAATTTGAACAACAGTATAAATCTTAAAGAGATGGTAAGAAATAAAATTAGATTGTATTGTGGTTGTATCTGTTGAATTATGCTAGTTCAGTTTACCTTTTATCTAAGTCATGTATCTTGCAGTTGCATTCCACTGTGCAGTATTTCCTGGGATGGGAAAAAAACCTAAAAATTACCATTTTGAACACAGATGATAGTCTCCTCTTGAAAAGAAGTGATTATTAAAAGCAAAAGAAGATTCTTTAGTTGAAAGAATATAAGCAAAGGTTCTAGAACCTTTATATAAAAACTGTAGAAATTACAGGATAAAATGCTATAAAAACTTTTATAAAAACTGTGGAAATTTCAGGATAAAATACTATAGTTATTCAATATAAAATGGATTTTTCTGAAGACTAATTTATTTGCAATTTTTTATATTATATTGTTGTTGTTAGGTGCCATCGAGTTGGTACCGACTCATAGCGACCCTATGCACAACAGAACGAAACACTGCCCAATCCTGGGCCAACCTCACAATTGTTGCCACACTTGAGCCCATTGATACCAATCCATCTTGCTGGGGTTCTTCCTCTTTTTCTCTGACCCTCCACCTTACCAAACATGATATCCTTCTCCAGCAACTGGTACTACCTAACAATGTCTGAAGTACGAGAGATGAAGTTTGGCCATCTTGGCCTCCAAGGAGCACTCTGGCTGCCCTTCTTCCAACACAAATCTGTTTGTTCTTTTGGCAGCCCATGGTATTTTCAATATTCTCCTCCAACACCATAACTTAAAAGCATCAATCAATTTTTCTATGGTCTTCCTTATTCACTGTCTAGCTTTTGTATGCATATGAGGTTAATGAAAATACCATGGCTTAGGTCAGGCACACCTTAGTCCTCAAGCTGACATCTTTGCTCTTTAACATTTTAAAAAGGTCGTGTGCAGCAGATTTGCCTAATGCAATACTTCATTTGATTTCTTGACTGCTGCTTCCAGGAGTGTTCATGGTTGACCCAAGAAGAATGAAGTCCTTGAGAACTTCAATCTTTTCTCCGTTGAAAAGAATGTTGTTTATTGGTCCAGTGGTGAGATTTTTTGTTTTCTTTACATTGAGATACAATCCATACCGTAGCTGTGGTCTTTGATTATATTAGGAGTATTTTATCTCTCAAAGTAATCTTTGAATGCTGTTCTTCTTTATGTTGTAGCTGAGGCATTACTAAATTACTGTCTAGCAAGAACTATGTATTATATTTTATCTACAGAGTAAGTTATCCTGTTGAGAGCATAGTATTAATTAAGAGTGAGAACACCATGTATTGCTAGTTAGATTGATATATAGAAAAATTCATAGCTTGTATTTTAGGAATAAAATTAGTATTTATTTACCAAAGGTTGTTAAAAGAAAATAAAAAGAATTTATTGATGGTATTGCCAATACATTTTTTCATGATTTTATGGATTTTGTACATAATGCATTTTATGAAACAACATTAAAGTTTACTCTCATATATTTGGAAAAAATGCAGTTTATTGGTTAATCTTTTTTGCTTTATTTTTACATTTTAATGTTCCCTTTATTTCCATGAATAAATCGCTCTTTATTGATTTAGAAAAGATCTTATCTTCAGAAAAATGCTCTGTGTTATCCATTCAAATACGTACATATCAGGACTGCTCACTTTTTTTCTGGCATGATCTTCTATCAGCTGTTTGGTACAATAAAAATAAAGTCTTTACCATTCAATATTGTTATGTGATTAGCTTCACCTGCTTTGGGGGACAGAAATAGATACTGGCTTATTCTAAATATGTGTGGAGCAGAATACACCCATTGTTTTCTGGTCATCCTTTTGCACAGCAATTTCACCAATGTCGTTAAATTTGCTTGAAAAATATTAATTCCGAGTCATCTGTTTTAACGTAGACATCTTGCGTGTGCAAACGAAATGCCAGTATCTAACATTATCATATAAATGTAACAAATTTTCATGGTCCACTGGACTGCTAACCACAAGGTTGGCAGTTCAAATCCACCAGCCCCTTTTTAGAAACCCTATACAGGGCTGCTATGAGTCAGAACTGACTCAGCACACTTAACAAGAACGTACGGTGCAGTAAGAAAATACTCTAGTTAGAACCTAGTATCTATTATATACCTACTGTTTTCCTATCACAGTGCTAAAGGCTGGAGGTAGATAAGTGTGAGAAATAGTCTAGTTTCCATTTCCGTATGTCAGATAGAGAAAGGAGACAAGTGTCATGCACTGTTGTTTCTGTAGTTTAGTATTAAGGAAATCCAATTTGATATGATGAAGGTGTGCTGTGTGGACTAATGTCTAAGTGTGCCTCCTTCTCGCCAAAAGAGAAAACAAAGGAAAATAAGTTATTCACCACCTTCTGCTGTAATATGATTCTTTGCAATATCTTCAACAAAATTAATAGTCTTTATTGCTGATGATGTGCCGTTGAGTCAGTTCCTACCCTTTTAAAATAGTCTATTGCAATTTTTAAAAATGTTATATTTGCTATGTTGATGACCGTTTCTGGTAAATTACTGTTTTTACAATTATCTGGATGAAATCTAAAACTTAAGGTTTTCCTACTAATATTTTTTTCTTGACAAAAGAAATGTTCCTTTCAAGGGCTTGCAAGATCTCCTGGGGCAGAGGATAGTGGAGTCTGCATCCTCAGGGTGTGGCATTGTGTCTGATAAAAGGAAATCTCTTGATAGATGTTTACGGAATGAATAAATGAAAAGACCAAACTACAAAATGTGATTGAATTATATTTGGAGTACTGGATTGCCTATGTTGAGAAGCATACGAGGCAGCTAAGAATTGGAACCCCTTCCTCCATTAGAGTACTTTTGTCTATACTGATGTGTGATAGAGAAAAATGAATGGCTCCCTTCAGAGTTGTGTATGGTGTCTTAGCTATTTCCACAGGGGGATTTTCATAGTCTTGCGTGTTACACTCTAATTAGCTGAGGGCACAGAGATGTACAAATATGACTCTTCCAATGATGATTTTTAAAACTATTTTGTTGTTGTTAAGTGCTGTTGCGTCAGCTCCGACTCATAGCGACCTTGTATGGGGTTTCTGAGAAGTGGTTAGTGAACTTGAACCACCATAGCGCCACACCAGGACTCCTCTTTTTAAGTTTTGTTGTTGTTGTTGTGAAGTGCCGTTGAGACAGTTCTGACCCATAGTGACCCTGTATAGGATTTCCGAGGAGCAACTGGTGAGCTTGAACTGCAGACCTTGCAGTTCAAATGGCTTTGCAATATGGCACATTAACCACAGTGTCACACCAGGACTCCCCTTTTAAGTTTGTTGTTGTTGTTGTTAAGTGCCATTGAGTCAGGAAGGCCACCTAATTTCTGATCACTAAGAAAAGTGATTTGTATTGGCTTTGTTTAAGGAAGACTGCTATTGTTAGCCACCTTTCAGTTGACTCCCAGCTCATGCACAACAAAGGAAATACTGCTTCGTTTGTTGTGATCCATAGAGGGTCTCATTGACTAGTTTTTGGAAGTTGACATCCAGATCTTTCTTCCTAGTCCACCTGAGTCTGGAAGAAAGCTCTGCTGATAACTGTTGGAACATCATAGCCACACACAAGCCTTCACTAATGGTGACGTGGTGGCTGTGGATGAGGTACATTGGCCTGGGAGTCAAACCTGGGTCTACTGTGTGGAAGGTGAGAATTCTACCCTGGAGTTACCAATGTCTCACTTAGGAAGACGAGGCAAGACTAGTTCAGCACTTCTGGGTGGAGTCTAAGAATGTCTTGGCAGCTGGTGTCAATTTTTTAATGATTCATACTCTGATACTGTTCTTGGTAGCACTGTTCAGGTATTGTAGTTTAGAGACCAACCTGCAAACCATGATTCTAGGTGTCTATTTAGAGGAATCATAAAGTAAAGCTAAACTTTTTTTGCTTCTGACATTTTTTTTTTTTTGTTGGTGTGGGGGGGGTGCATGCGGAATAGTCTTTAATGAGTAATGGTTAGTAATCTTTAACTTATTGTTAACAGAAGTGGGATACATTTTGAAATCAAGGGCACTGGTTAGTGCTTATTTTTAAACAATAGTTGGCTTATTATTTATCTTTTCTTTGACATTATCCAGGTGGATAAGCTGCTGTTTTCTCTTTCCTTGACATTTGCTCAAGAAAAAAACATGAACAGAAAATTAGTACTATGAGACATTCCAGTGAAAAGTAACATTCAGCACTTGAGCTGTATCCTAAGTGTTTTGTCAGTGATGGAAGCCACAGGGACAAGTCATCAGGAGTGAGAGTCGAACTGTTTCAGGACCTTGAATGATCCTCTCACAGTTCACTCACGCTCAGATGTTACCTCACAGCACTATAACTGTGCTCCAGGAAGACTGCCAAGATGTTAAAGCACCCCCCCACCCCCACCCCCCCTAATTGATGATCTGATACAGGATGCTTTGACTCAGCTGTATCACATTTACACAACCGTGAGGTACAGAGGCAGCTGGCATACTCATTGTTGATTTCTTTGTTTGGCAACTTTAAAAAGCAGCATGGGGCATGCTGAAACACTTGGCACTTCACCTAAAAGCAAAGAAGAGTCTGTTCATTAACCTCAGCATGAGGGTAAACAGGATGTTAACCAGGGTCACTGAGTGTCGGATATCAGGTTAAGAGATGTAATTTATGGATTGGATTTAGAAAATTCTGGCTTTTTTTGGGTTGCAGTTAAAAAACCTTAATCTAAATTCTCTGCATAAATTAGGTACCTAAAGCAGATTTCTGTACACAACTGAGGAATGTCAACTGAAAGAACCCCACTTGGTTGAGTTTGAGGCCAAGTTCAGCTGATTGGACAGGTCCTCAGGGGTCGTTGATGTATTATAGCAGACAGCAGACATGAGGGAGTTGTCAGACTGCCACCGGGGCTTTCCTTTTCCCACTTAGCCCCTTACTGGTTCTTGCCAAATCTGCTTTGCATTTGAAGTTGATTGAAATGGGTCTCACTGTTAACCTGTCAACTGCAACCCCTGTGATTTAGAGAGCTTTGGTTCATTTCGGTTGGTGCAAGAAAGTGAACAAATCTGGATCTTTTTAGGTTTGGAGGCGACCAAACAGAACAGCATCTGGATTTACCCCAATTAATGGAAAAGTGTTGTCAGGTGCAGGGGATGAAATTTGCTTTAGAAAGGTGGGTCTTGGGTGCCAGAAGTTTGTTGTGGGTAATGATCTCTCTGGGGTTATTCGGAAAATACCTGGCAAACATTATAAAGAATTATACCATCTTGGGTTTAGCTGGATTTATTCCTCCTATGAGCACAAGATGCTGTCACATGTAGATTATCTCATTTATCTTCATAACGTCAGTGTGAAAAATTGTGTGGCAGATATAATTAATCCCCTTTTTATGGAGAGAGAACATTGGGTACCAGGGGGAAACCAGAGAACTACAATGTTTATGTTTTGTTAAATGTTTTTTTTTCCCCCAAATAAATGAAAGTACTTTATAAATATCTGACCCTATCGACATTATATGAGAAAGCTATTTATTATGGCTGTGTTGCAGATAGTGGGAAGATATTAACCATTTTGTGCAATATGATAACTTTAGTGACAGGTCATAAGTGACTATCTATTAAATCACTATTCCCATATATCCAATGGATCTTTGGTGAATTGAAAGGACTGCAAATGAAAAAGAATTTGCTCTGAAAAATGAGGCAAAGTAATCTTATTTTGGGTCCCTGAAAACTTAAAATTTAGCTTGCTTCGCAGCGATGAAACAGAACCAGATGTTATTTTCTAGGACATGAGCACCTGGTCATAGAATCTGGGGGTTGAGTCAAACCTAAAGCGTTTTCACTCTACTATATTAGAGGCACTGTGAAGACATGGGAAATGATGGGACATGAATAGTGTTCCTTAGATAAAAGGGGTTTAGTGTGATGACAAAATAATGGGTTAAATTTAAGAAAGTACTGGTGAAACGTGGTTGTTGCTGTTAAGTGCCGTCGAGTCGTTTCCGATCCATAGCGACTCTGTAAAGGGTTTTCGAGGAGCAGCTGGTGAGTTTGAACCACTGATCTTGCAGTTCAAACAACTTTGCAGTCTGGCGCAGTAACCCACAGCGCCACACTAGGACTCCGGAAACTTAGCTTTTCTTAGGAAATAAAAAAATTAAAGAATGTAGTGGCTTAATCAAGATAGAAGTTTCTGTCTCCTGTAAGTCTGGGTAGGTGGTCAGCCTGGCCTGGCAACTCGACAATATCAGGTACCCAGGTTCCTTCTGTCTTCTGAGATTGGAGAGGAGGCTTTCATCTGTGATCTAAGATGACTGTTCTTATGGCTTCTTTTGGTAAGCAGCCAAGTATGTTAGATACTGTGCCCCTCACTAGAAAACTCACTGCCATCTATTTATTCAATTCTGACTCCTAGTGACCCAACATAGGGTTTCTGAGACTGTAAGCCTTGATGGGAACAGATAGCCTCCTCTTTCTCCTGAGGAGCAGTTGGTTGGTTTGAACCACAGACCTTACCGTAACAGCCCAACACCTATCCCATAGCACCACCACGGCTCCTTATTGCACGACCAGGACTCTTTGATATCATAAATAGAGTGTTAAAAAAATCATAATGTCTATAAGAAAATAGGAGAGAGCCATGGCTCTGTAGGATAAGCACTAGACTGCAAACACACTGTAGGAGGTTTGAGCCCACCAGCTTCTCTGCAGGAGAAAGTGAGACTTTCTGCTCTAGCAAAGTTTTACAACCTCAGAATCCCTATACAGGATTGCTGTGAGTCAGAATTGACTCGAAGACGCTGATCAACAACAACAGTATAAGAAACAGAAATTCATTCTGCCCACCCTCATTTTCCATTCCATATAGGCAACTACAGTAAGTAAACTATTAAGCTGTTGTTTTTCTTGTTCTCTTGCTTATAGGGCATTTGTTTGATTTTTTTTCCTTTAAGGTAAACATATATATATATGCAATGTCTTTTGAAGTCTAACTAAGGTGAGAGTTTTATGGTTATGTTTGCAGAGCCCCCTGACCTCCACCCAACACATATGTATGTATCCCTCATCCTTTCAATATAACTTTTGTGGGTGTGCTTCCATCACTATTTGGTAATTATTTATTTTAGTATGTTTATATGGAAATTTGTCAAAGCCGACTTACATAGTGTTCCATAATTACATTTTTCCTTTGGAATTAACCTTTGCTTAATTTGTATTTGCTTACTTTACTGTGTACTTCTTTCTGACTATTCATGTCATCTTAAGACACTTTGCCTAAACTGTCAAATTCCTCTCACAGTGGTCAATTTATAGGATTCTTTTTTTTTTTTTTTTTTTTTTGTCTTCTTGGTGACATATGTACCCCATGGTCCTCTCAGTCCTCTCTCTCTTTTTGGCTGGTGTTCTTGAGCCTGCTAATAATTGTTGTCTTGTAGCTTCCTCTTAGCATCACCTGTTGATTTATTTTACTACTCTCCATGTTTCTTAGACCACATATCCTCTTCCTAAGTCTGTAGGTTTGGTGGACTATATCAGTCATTTGTTTCTGAGAAAGGACAAAAAAATTGAAGCCTTTTTAATGCCTGAAAATGTTCCTATCTAGTTGCCATATATGATTGTTAGTTTAGTTTGAAAAGAATTCTAAGTTGAAAATCATTTTAAATCAACTATTTAAAAGTGTAATTCCAATTGTCTTCTAGTTTCTATTATTCTATATTCCATATGGAATAAATAATTCCATAATGAAAATTCTGATGTAATATTGTTGTTGTTGCTGTTGTTAAGTGCTGTTGAGGGATAGAATTCTTTATTTTATTCATCATTGGCTTGATTGATTGATGCATAAATTTGTGTAACAGTATTACCTGGTCTTTAATATAGACATATATGGATATTATCTACCACAGATAACATTGTACTTCAAAATAGATCTTGAAATGCTTTTTTTTTTTTACACTACATCAGATGTTATTCTTAAATTTGTCGTTCCTGGCATAGTAAACCATATGATTATCTCATTCAGAATGTCTAGTACCTGTCCATTTCCGCAAACTAATGCCTAGGGTATTTGTCATTATGTGTCCCATTTCGTTTTTGACAACTACCAGTTTTCCTTCATTCATATATTGTACATTCCGATTGCTCATTGATATTTGCAGATTTTTCTCCTTATTTTGAATTGTGCTGCATCCACCAATGAAGGTCCCTAAAGCTTTGGTCAATCCTTGTCATATGGTCAACAATACTGTGAGGTGTACTGTGGTTGACTTCCAACCTGAGGGGCTTACCTTCTGGCACTATATCTGACAAAGTTCTGTTACGATAAGGGATTCAGTGACTAACTGTTTAGAAGTTGTGTGCCTTCCTTCTGTGTCTATCTATTCTTAAAACTCCTCTGAGACCTGTCTATCATAAGTCACTGCTATTATTTAAAATATTGGTGGCATAGCTTCCAGGATTACAGCAATACACAAATTACCCTAGCACAACAAACAGACAGACTGGTGGTGGAGGTGGCGTGATTATATTAAAGGATTGCAATTAAACCCAGATATTCTTTATTTTTTGCTCTATTGGCACCATTTTCCCAATAACATGTGTTCATTTCTTATCCTATTTTTGTAATTCTCACAATATTTCAGACTTTTTTTTATAATGTTATGGCACACTTCATGTATACATGTTTACAAAGTATTGTATAAACATAACTTTTATATGCACAGGACACCAAAAAATGACTCACTTTTTATTGTAATATTCACTTTACTGCGGTAGTCTGGGAATGAAACTGTAATATCTCTGAAGTATGTTTGTGTGTGTGTGTACACACATACACAACATATATATATATTTGTTTATATGTACTTTTGTGGTTCAGTGCCATCAAGTTGGTTCCGACTCATAGTGACCCTGATAGGGTTTCTGAGAAGCAGCTGGTGGGTTTGAACCACGAACCTTGCCGTCCAATTTATTATCCTGCATACATATTGAAATATTTCTGCCATTTGTTTATTTAATATTGCTGTTTTGTTGGTGTGCTACTCTTCAATTACTGTCCCTTAGCAATTCAATGCACACTTAGATATTTTTACTTTTTCTCAATAATTTTTAACTGTTCTTGATGATAAATTACTAGATCAAGTGCACATTAACAGAAATGTAGCATTTTTTTCACCATAGTAGGTTAGCGTTATGTTAGTACCAGATATGGATAGGACCAAGGGACTGCTTGAATCTTGTTGGTGAGTACTCAGAATTGATGTGTTCAAGTCCTAACCCCAGTATCTGAAAATATAACCTTATTTGAAAATATAATTTTTGCAGATATAATTTGTTGTTGTTGTCAGGTGCCATCGAGTTGAAACCAACTCATAGCGACCCCATGCACAGCAGAACAAAACAATGTCCGATCCTGGGCCAACCTCACTACCGCTGCCACACTTGACACCATCAATGATGCCACCTGGCCAATCCATCTCATTATAGGGGTCTTCCTCTTTTTCTCCGACCCTCCATCTTACCAAGCATGATATCCTTCTCCAGCGACTGTTCCCTTCTGACAATATGTCCAAAGTATGAGAGACGAAGCTTAGCTATCTTGGCCTCTAAGGAGCATTCTGGCTGTACTTCTTCAAAAACAGATCTATTGGTTCTTTTGGCAGCCCATGACACTGTTAGTATTCTCCTCCAATACCACAATTCAAAGGCATCGATTCTTCTACGATCTTCCTTATTCACTGTCCAGCTTTCGCATCCATATGAAGTTATTGAAAATACCTTGGCTTAAGTCAGGCACATCTTAGTCCTCAAGCTGACATCTTTGCTCTTCAACAGTTTAAAAAGTTCCTGTGCAACAGATTTGCCTAATAAAATATGTTGTCTGATCTCTTGACTGCTGCTTCCGCGAATGTTGATAGTTGATCCAAGAAGAATGAAGTCCTTACAATTTCATTCTTTTCTTCGTTGATAAGAATGTTGTTTATTGGTCTAGTGGTGAGGATTTTTGTTTTCGTGACATTGAGATGTAATCCATACCAAAGGCTGTGCTCTTTGATCTTCATTAATAAATGTTTTAAGTCTTCTTCACTTTCATCAAGCAAGGTTGTATCATCTGCATATCGCAGGTTGTTAATGAGTCTTCCTCCAATCCTGATGCCACATTTTTCTTCGTAGAACCCAGCTTTTCAGATTATATGCTCAGCATACAGGTTGAATAAGTATGGTGAAAGAACATAACCTTGTTGCACACCTTTCCCAATTTTAAAACATTCAGTGTTCCTTCCCATGCTCTGTTTGAACAACTGCTTCTTGGTCCAGATACAGATTCCTCAGAAGTACAATTAAGTGCTCTGGAATACTCATACTTCGTAATGTTGTCCATAGCTTGTCATGATCCATACAATCGAAAGCCTTTGC